>NC_073233.2:36950000-37250000 GCF_029281585.2 Gorilla gorilla gorilla | reverse complement strand
AGCTAGATTATGAATAATTTAAAACCTCATCAATAGGGAGTTGATTAAATGAATTATATAGCACATAGGATGAAATACAGTAATTCAAAATTACCTTTTTGAAATAATAATAAAGATGTTTAAGATATACTTAGTGAAAGAAGCATTATGTAAAGCATGTGGAGTTAAGTTCTGCACACATATATGCACAGATATAGAAAAAAGACTAGAATGATTTTATTAGGTGGCCATATTATGGGAGACATTTATTTTTCTTTCTTGCATGTTTTCCGATGTGTTCTACATTTTTTACGGTAAGTCCAGATTTTTTTAATAGGGAAAAGTTGTATGATAGGGAAGCTGATATTCCTCTGAGAGAAGTACTAATAGAATGTGATAAATGTAAAATTAGCAGTGAAGGCAGGAAACTCAGTTGAGAAAAGTGGAGCACAGTACCCACCTAGGGTGGCAGACAAGGCTCTACAGAGGAATCAATCAGGAACTCTGATGGAACTTGAGAAATGGAGAAGATTCAACACCTTAAGCAGAAAAAGCGTTAGCAAGGATTAGGGACACCCATGTAAATATAGGTGTTGGAATTCATAAAGTGTATTAAATAGGTGGCCCATGGACAGAGAAATTGGAAGAGATAGATGTGACCAGAGAGATTGTTTAAAAGCGTGTGATAGACCCCATATACATATGTATTAGTTTTCTCAGTCAGCCATAACAAAATACTAGACTGAGTATTAAACAGCAGAAACAACAGAAGTTGATTTTCTCACAGTTCTGGAGGCTGGATGTCCAAGATCAAGGTGCCAGCCGGGTTGGTTTCTGGTGAGGCCTCCCTTTTTGGCTTACAGACAGCCACCTCCTTGCTGTGTTCACACATATCCTTTCCTTTGTGTGCATGTGGAGAGAGAAAGAACCCTGGCGTCTCTTCTTTTTCTTGTATGTAAAGAAACCAGTCCCACTGGAATAGGGCTCCACCCTTATGGCTTTATTTAACCTTAATTACCTCCTTAAAGGCTCTATCTTCTAATATAGTCACAGTAGGGGTTAGGGCTTAACCATGAATTTGGAGTGGACGCAGTTTAGTCCATAACACTATCCTAAACTCAAGTGCTTGAACCACTACTTGCCTGTAAATAAAGAAATGGCATGGTGAAAACAATGTTTTGGGAAGATTAATGTGGCCTAGATGTGTAAAAGGACACTTAGAGAATGTCTAGAAACTTCGAATCTCTTCCTTTTCCTTTTCCATGCTGTGTATTTTTGTCTTTAGGGGCTTGCATGCGATTCTTTTTCATCAGTTAGGAATGTATCCTTTCACACTGTCAGGCTGTATAAAATACCTCTGGAGGATGGACTGTGTGTGAGAAATGAACAGGCAGCAGGAAGGGTAGGGTTTGGATTTCACTGGGGGTGTCTGGCTAATGACGCTGACTCCAGAGAAGCTCAGAGTTTCAGTGTTTGAGACTTTTGCTGGAAGAATGAGAAACAGAGCACATTTCAGAGTGCTTCTCTATACCTTCTATAATGAAACCCCCAGATGGTATTTGAATCCCATCCAATGTGGACTTTCTCTCAACTGCTTTCACTGCTGTGGCTATTCTGGATGATTTAGCCATGTTCTTCCCACCTACTCTTTGAACATTGCTAGACTTACTCTGATCTCCAACTGTTGTCGGCTCATCAGTCATCAATGCACCAAGGCAGCTCTCTCTCCAGGGTTAGTGGCTCTTTCTGCAGGACCAGCATCTTTCTCTGATTTATGATTGCCTGTGCCCTTCCTTCTATGGTCCTGAAGCGTTTGTCTTCTCCCATTCCTGCAGCAGCTCTCTAATTCTACAGAATCTCAAAATCAGAGTGTTCTTCCTTGGCCTAGGAATGGTTCTGAATGCATGAGCAGAAGCTCAAGGAGTGAAAAAGAGGTCCTTCTGATTTGGATAGGCAAGTACCTCACGCCCACAGGGAGTGTGCAATAGTTCCATGATGCCCATGTGCCCCGCCTGAGGAGACCTGGTCTATGAAAACAAAACTCAGAAAATAGACTGTGGGTGAGCAATTATTATAGAACAGTGTTTCTTCATCATGAACTTTGTTATTGCAAAAACATTTAATTTATAGTATACACTTTAAAGAGGATACTTGAGTAAATTTAGATACATTTGAAAAACAGAATTAAGAATGCCTCTTTTGTTTTGTTTTGTTTTTTGTTTGTTTCTTTTTGACACGGAGTTTCGCTTTTGTTGCCCAGGCTGGAGTGCAATGGTGCTATCTTAGCTCACTGAAACCTCCGCCTCCTGGGTTCAAGCAATTCTCCTGCCTCAGCCTTCTGAGTAGCTGGGATTACAGGCATGTGCCACCACACCTGGCTAATTTTGTATTTTTAGTAGAGATGGGGTTTCTCCATGTTGGTCAGGCTGGTCTCGAACTCCCGACCTCAGGTGATCCACCCGCCTCGGCCTCCCAAAGTGCTGGGATTACAGGCGTGAGCCACCGTGCCCAGCCTAAGAATGTCTTTAAAGGTCATAATATGACTAGATATCTTAGAACCTAATTGTACTGAAAACGTCTATTTTTTTCTTTTTAACTCATCTGTATTTGTTACATTCTTTTAGAGCAGAATGTGACTTGGGCACTACATTTCCAGGCACAAGCCTCACTGAGTTACTTTTTGAACAGCTTTACAAGATGCGTAGGTAGGCCTGTAATTTTGCTCCTCTAAACAATCTTGTTTCTCTCTCTTTCTCCCCGTTCCTTCCTTCCTTTCTTTCTCTTTCTTTCTTTCCTTCTTTCTTTCTTTCTTTCTTTCTTTCTTTCTTTCTTTCTTTCTTTCTTTCTTTCTTTCTTTCTTTCTCTCTCTCTCTCTCTCTCTCTCTTTCTTTCTATCTCTCTCTCTCTCTCTTTCTTTCTTTTTTTTTTTTTGACGGAATTTTGCTCTTGTTGCCCAGGCTGGAGTGCAATGGCATGATCTCAGCTCACTACAACCTCCACCTTCTGGGTTCAAGTGATTCTCCTGCCTCCCAAGTAGCTGGGACTACAGGCTTGCACCACAATGCCTGGCTAATTTTGTCTTTATAGTAGACATGAGGTTTCACCCTGTTGGTCAGGTTGGTCTCAGATTCCTGACCTCAAGTGATCCCCCCGCCTTGGCCTCCCAAAGTGTTGGGATTGCAGGTATGAGCCACCACACCTGGCCAAACAGTACTTTTCTTTGAGAAATAAGCCCTGTGGAGAGTTACGTTAAGTTGCTTCTGTTTAACATACTTATTTCTAGTGGACTAGTACGTGCAGAATTGGCAACCACAGGGTATGGAAAGTTTAAAAAGTAGATCCTAGAAGACTAACAAATACCTTACTTCTAGACATCAAGGTATATTTCAGAACACTTCAATGCCAACATATTTGGTCTGCTAAGGAATCTGGCTTGAACACTTTAGACCTCAAAGTTAACGTTAGGCTACATACATCTTACAGCACACATTACGTTGATCTGTTAAAAGAAGCCAATTTAAAACTAAAAAAGCATTACTAACCTGCTTTAGTGCCTAAAGCATCACAGCATTGCAAGTAGAAGTTGAAAGATACCTTATCTTCCCCTTAAAGGAGTTGTTGTCATGCCTTACATCTCTTTTTAATGTTAACCAAAATAAAGGAAAAAAGTCATTGAAAATATATTATCAGAGAGAATGAAGATAAAATATTGAACATGAATACAAGTCGTTCTTCAGCCAGAGCTTAGTCTATTTCTTCCATGCATGATGTGTCATTATCTCCTTCAAGGGGCAGCATTTCATCAGTTACAACAGAGAAAATGCTTTATTTTCATATTTAATTTTTTTTTGCTAAATTTATTGACTTTACATACAAATAGGTCTTAGGAGAAACCAAGTAAAATAACCATAGATTGAATTTATATTTTGCCTTTAAAGTATGTTTTAGTTAAATTATTTATATATTTTTTTCTGTTTGTGAGTAGAAAACATGATCCCTATAGAATACTGACATTTTAGTGGTAAAGAAAAATATAAGAAATACGTCTTTATGGGATCTTTTCAAACTACATAAATTTCTCTCAGATGCCTATCTCTATATAGCTCCTCATTTTTCCCCCTCCAGATAGAAACTCAACTGCCATACCCTTTGGTTTCCTTGGAGTAGAAAAAAAAATAGTGACTGCTATGGATTGAATTGTGCCCCAAAATTTATGTTGAAGACACAAACCCCAGTGTGACTATATTTGGAGATAAGGCTTTTAGTTGGTAATTAAGGTTAAATGAGGTCTTAAGGGTGGAACATTAATCCAGTAGAATTAGTGGCCTTATAAGAAGAGAAAGAGAGAGGGAGACCTCTTTCTCTCTGCCATATCAGGACACAACAAGGAGATGGCTGTCTACAAGTTAGAAAATGAGTCCTCACCAGGAACTGAATCTGCTGGCACCTTGATCTTCAACTTCCCAGACTCCAGAACTGCAAGAAATAAATTCTCATTGTTTAAGCCACCCAGTCTGTGGCAGCCTGAGCACACCAAAGTAGTGACTATTATTATAGAGAATTTAGAAAAATAATAAAATAAAACCATATGAATCTACTGCAATCTCTTTTTGAAAATGATCTCTATGAATTTTTTTATTATCTTAATAACATTTATTCTGTTTTCTATTTAGGAAACAGCATGTAGTCACTGTATTAAAATTAGAAAAAGGATAAAAGCACCAAGAAGGAAATGAAAATTACATCATCCACAAATAACTAGTTATTACAATTTTAGTGTATATATTTCTAAACAATGATAATTTTTTTTGCCTTTGTGATCATAGTAGATCACACATATATACAATTTTACAAGCTGGTCTGTTCTCTTATTGTGACTTTTTCCCCATATAATTTAACATTCTTAAAAAAAACATTATTTTCAATGGCATCATAACCTTCTATCAAATTGATGTATTATTTATTCATCCAGTTTTCTATTATTTGCCAGTTTGGTTGTTCTTAATTTTTTGCTATTATGAAGAGTGCTGCAATGAACATATTGATACATCAGTCTATATTTATTTTCTGATTATTTTCCTTAAGTAAATTCCTAGAGGGATTGCTAGGTCATGTTAATAAACATGCCTAAGAATTTTGATACCTGTCACCAAATTGTTTTCTAGGAATGTTTCAAGAGTTTATACTCCCATAGGTAGATATTGAGAATTCTCATCCATCCACCTGTTGTATACATGAAGATATCAACAGCACTGCAACAAAATTTAAAAACATATTTACAGGTTCGACAGAAGAAAAATATTATACCCATATTTCAATTTATATATTTTTAATTACTTGTTGAGGTGAATTTGATTTGTTTTGTGTTATCACTTATTGGTTATCTCTGAGTTCCCTAAGTCTTTTGCTATTTTTCTATTATATATATTTTTCATATTGATAAAAGCTTTTTATTAAGTAGTAAGTGTATTACATGTAACTTTATTAGATTTGTTGTAAGAAATTTCCAATTTACTATTGTGTCTATGGAGTTTTTTAATGTATAGAAAGTAATACATTTTATAAGTTTATTCATTGCTCTTAATGTTCAGATAGTCCTTTATCATTCTGAGGTCATATAAAGATTCACCTGCTTTTTCATCTAATTTTTTTGCAGTTGTGTTCTTCTCTTACTTTTCCTTTTTTTTCCCTTTTTCTGGTGTAAAATTTGAGTGAAGCTATTTTCTCTGCTTTATTTGTTTGCTTAAAATTATCTCAGCTCTATTCACTGACTAATATTTTTTTTCCCTCCCCTCTGAGTTGGAATACCAATGTTATGCTAAAATCTTACATATACTAGCTTCTGCTTTTAAGTTATGTAAAGTATGTATTACTTTTTAAATTATATAGATTTATATTTTAATGTCTTAAAGAAGTTGCTCATTGTTGCACTTTGTTGTCAGATTTTACTTGAATATTCTTGCCTGTTGATTTTTAAAGATGAATTTTGGAATTACAGTTCGACATCATAAAATCATCCTATAGGATTTTGACTGAAGTTGTATTAGACTATTAATTAATTTCCTAAGAATTTACACCTTTTACATTATTCAATTTCTACAACTAGGCTGTGGTATTCTTTTATTTTTGTATTTTTTACATATACTAAAATATGCTTATTTTAATATATGTAAAAAAGACTTATGTATACTTTTTTCTTGTCCATCAGCAAAATTTTATAGTTTTTTTGTTTACAAGGGTCTTAGATTTTTAAATAATTGTTATTTCTGGTTGATCTTTGTTTTGGGGATAGATTTTCCCCCACTGTATTTTCAAAATGCCTATTTTCAGTGAACACATAAATATTAATATTTTAACATTTATTTTGTATTTGGACACTTTGCTTTTATTTTTGTTAATTTCTCATTTGATTCACCTAAGTTTTCTAAGAATGAAGTCGTATTAAATTCACATGATGGTGATTTTGCTTACTCCTTTAAAGGAACTGTTTCTCTTATTCTGATTTTATGTTTTATTGCGTTGCTTATAATCATAAAAAAAATTCGTAACAACAAAAAGAGAGGAAAACATCTTTTATCTTCATGAATGATAAGAAACAAGGCTGAGTATATTGGCCCATGCCTGTAATCTCAACACTTTGGGAGGCTGAGGTGGGGGGATTGATTGAACCCAGGAGTTTGAGACCAGCCTGGGCAACATCGTGAAACCCTGTCTCTACAAAAACGAAAATTAGCCGGACATGGTGGTGCACGCCTGTAGTCCCAGATACTCGGGAGACTGAGATGGAAGGATCACCTGAGCCTGGGGAAGTCGAGGCTTCATTACAAACCCTGATCATGCCACTGCACTCCAGCCTAGGTGACAAAGTGAGACCCTGTCTCAAAAAAAAAAAAAAAAAAAAAAAAAAAAGATGAGAAAGAATGCTTTGGTTTTCTTTTTCTTGCCCACCTCCTTTTTTGGTTGTTTCACATTTTTTTTCTCTATGAAGACTTATTTTTAAAGTTTTAATTCATTTATTTTCTGATTACTTTTGTAGCAGGCGTATCATGTTCTGATAGTCTTAGTGCTTAACATTAGTCATTTTATATTATGACTTTCCCATAGTCAAGAAATTTGATTCATTTCTTGATAATCTGAAATATTTGTGTGTGATATGTCTTCTGAGGTTTTGTATACTGGAGGACATCATTTGTTTCTTTTAACCATAAATTGTAACTTGGCTGGATATAGAATTCTTATATTAAAATCTTCTCCCCTAAAAACTTTATAACTTCATAGATTTTGCTTCATTTTCTTTGGTATTCAGTGTTACAGAAAACAAAGTGTAAATGTAACTGAATTTTTCTCCCATGCTTGAAATCCACACTTTTTGCTTTGTAATATTTAAATCTTAGTCATATTGTTCATAAACTTTGCCTTATCCTAGGTCAGCTTACTTTATCTGAAGACGTGGATCTTTATTTGGAGCAGGAAAGTTTTCTTCTATTTTTTGATAATTGCTTAAGGTTAATGTATTCTAGATTCCTCTCCAGTAACACCAATAATGTATAGGTTTAATATCTGATGTCTTGACATTATAAATGTTTGACTTTTCTCTCTCATACACTTTGTCTCTTTTCCTTTTTCTGTATCCTGTGAGATCTTCTCCACCTAGTCTGCCCTAATACTGATTTGAATTTCTGTAATATTGAGTCTTTTTTCTTTCTTACCTTCTCTCCTCTTGTCATTCAGCTCTCTCTTCATCCTCACTTGAAACCCTATTTCTTCTCTCACTAGCAGCTATACAACTTTGGTTATTATATTTAACCTCTTTGTTCTCCATTTTTCTCATCAACAAAAGGTGGACACTAATTATTTCCACTGAACAAAATTAGATTGTTCTTGAGAACTTTTAGAAAAATACGCAGTCCCTAGAAATGTGTCAATATGTTTTAATCAGTATTACTGTTATCAGCAGCCTCAGCATCTCTCCTGTATCTGAGCAATACTCCTTTCCTTTAAGCTGTGCTTGTCTCGTTTCTGTGTGTATCTGTGAGTATATTTATGGAAGTCATATTTTTTGAATTTGGGGGTAACACAACACAGATACTTTTGAAAATGTACTCCTGCTGTAAATCTTTTTCGAAATCTTCACCTTGAGTACAATGTACCCTTTTTTTATGTTGTAGAATATTTTCATTAGCTTTACATTGTTGCTATTGTTGATTTTTCTATTTATATTTCCTTGTACAAGGAGAGATCTTTTGATAACAGACAGAATAGGTTAGTTCTCTTTGGTCACCCTAGACATCTACTTGGGAGCTGTCAGAATCCTCCCTCAATGGTAGGTTGAAGGATTGGTTTGTATGCAGAGTATTTAATCAAATTGCTTCTGACTGGATGGTATTTGGCAGGAGTAGGGCTGCATTTAACCAACATGGCACATGTATACATATGTAACAAACCTGCACATTGTGCGCATGTACCCTAGAACTTAAAGTATGATAAAAAATATATATATATAAATAAATAAAAATAAAATAATTTAATAATCATTAAAAAAAGACTACTCTCCTGTTGGTCCTCTCTGACTATCCTATTCTATAGAGGGGAATATATTTTTGGATAATTTGAATTATTATTAAATTCAATCCATTCATCCCTTACTCAAAATACTGGGTGAAAAGCTGCGCTTTTTGAACTGCATCGCCCCATCACTCTTCTTGTCTTGGCTCATATTCCTGATGCATTTGCCAGATGCAAGGTGTCATCACATGCCCAGCCCTGACCCCTGCCATTCTGCCTTGTTGTGAGTTGTAGCATCTAAACAGATCTATAAACAGAAGTATTGATGGTGATTTGGAGGGCTGATGTGGACTTGGCACCTGCATTTTGCGGGAACAGGCTTTTGGCCCTCTAATAGGTGAAAGCCATACAGGCAGGTATGTAGAAACCTCTCACTTTCTTCCTGCTTGCTTTTATTATTTTGTCTTAAAGTTTTATTCACCTTTTAATGGAATTGCCTTCAAGGGTCTGGCAGCATGTTGACTAATCTTTCTAGTACCATTGACACTGTATCTCTACATGTGTTTTTATGAGTAAGTATTCAAGATAAATTGAGAGAAGTTTAATAAGGCCTCTCTAGGAAGCTTTAAAATGTATCAGTTGAAAACAAAAGACTTTTTAACCATAGAATCATAGAGCCAGTGAAGTCTTAGACCAAAATTTTCGTTTTATCATTGAGGAGACTCTTTTGAAGCAAAGTTACCTGTCTGAAGTAATAAAGAGGCCAGAGCTTGGGTCTCCTCACCTTTTGTCATTCAAGTTCCTTGGTCACTAAAAAAAAATTGTTTTTAGCTATTTTGAGAAGTCTAGATTTTCAATCCAGTTTTAATCATATTTAGGAATTTCTTAAATAGCGAGAAGCCTTATTCCATGAAAAAATACGGAACTACAAGGTAAGCTTCACTGGAGAGTCCTGAAGCTCCTCACTGTTTAAGCACTTTAGGGAACATTTATATGCCCTTCTTCCCATCCCTTCTATACGTATGTCTAACAACTATCAGTGGGCAAATAATCAAACTGGGATAATAGTTTTCTCAGAAGAGTTGGTTCTTTGATACATGATCATATTGTGCTATTCCGTATTCAAATGTGGCTGTCCCTCTGTGTCTCAGCTGCTGCAAGACTGCTCCTCTCGTCTCAAAATGACCCACCCAGCTAGAGCACTGTACACCCCCAATGGAGAGCCAATTCAGTCCTGGGACGACATAGAGCGAGATATGGTCATCTGTGTGTCTATGGGACATGGTTTCAAAACCCCAAAAGGTATGCATGATAGTTTCTTTTCCATCAAGTCTTTGAAGAGTTAAAGCATTCAATCTTCTCTTGGAAGAGCTTATATTCCATCACAATGATTTTTAATAGTTATCCCCTCCCAAACATTTCTACTCCATGTTATGGAAGTTAAATTTATATATTTATGTGCTGGAACCTCGTGTTAACACTGTTTGCTCTGGAGAATTCAATCACATTTCAGTTAATCTTGAACCTTATCCAGGGGGCTTATTTGCAGAAATACTGAGAGCCTCATTTGAAGGTATTCCCCTAGTATGAACCCTGAGGAAAGTGAAGCTCCACTAATTTCCTATTTTTCAAATTACTTAAAACTTAATGTTTTATTAATAGTAATTATGTGGTTTGCAGTTTCTTTTCTTTAGTAATAAGTAAATATTTTCTAGAGTTATTATCTTGTCTATTCGTTGGTCATTTTCTTTGATAAATGACAGAAATTGAAAAGGACATATATTTGTTATTGAATGAACTCTAGTTCTTTATCCTATATATCCTGATGAAGTTAAAGCCAGTATTTGTAGGTAGGTATATATTAGCAAAGATATAATTTTCAGGAGATTCTGAAGAACACTGTTATCACTCTAAAGGAAACTAAAAGATTAGGTAATGAATTGCCTGGCATCCCTATGTTGGTAATAGTAGATATTTTCTTTTAAGAAGTCACCATAAAATTATTATTACTATGTTGTATGTAATGTAGGCAAACCAAAAACTTCTAAAACAGTTGCAGTTCTATCTTTACATTTAGCCCAGAAGGGACAAAAGGATAGAAATGGAGACCAAAAAGTAGGGAGACGGGATTTATTAGGATGCCTAGCACTGTTCTGAGGGAAGCCACAAATATTCCTCCTGCACCATCCTACATTATGGATGAGGTGCCAGTCCTTTTATTCTTTGTTTTCTGCTGTTCCCATCACCCATCACTACCCTTCACCCTGGCTCTTGGTGACCCTCACTACATGGTACTTAGAAGAACACACGAATGATGAGGTTCTTATTATCAGTAAGTATTAGTCAATAGCTTTCTGTATCCCCAAAGTTTGTAGGTTATAAAATAAACATAAGCTAGCTCCTTTTCTGAGAGTTTTCAATCTAATTAAAAATATGAACACTCGTGAAATAATTACAGTACAATCGAATAGTGAGCAAACATGTGTGCAGTAGGAGGTACCTTCCCAGTCCCTTCATTATCTAGGCTTAGTCTTCCATATTCCTGGGATGGGTTTCTGTTGCCTGTACCACACCTTCCTTGCAGTACTGTGTCCGTTGAGCCTGTGTGATAAATAAAGCTAAATATGCTTCAGGCAAGCTAGCCAAAAGGGTATCCAACGACAGAGAGAGATGTCGGCTGCCTTCCCAGAAACAAGCTTGTCAACAATAAAAACTGTGACTGGAAGAGAAAAAATATTGGAAATGCAAATATTGCTCTTTCTACCATTTTCCTCCATGTTAGCTCTGTGTATCTTTGATAAAGCTATGGAGACAAATGTTCATTTTTGCATCTTCAATTCTATAAATACATAGATTACCATCGTATGAAAGTTTCTTTCTTTCCTATGACAATAGGTTCCTCATGTTACCTTCATGGTGAAAGGATTAGTGGTTTCCTCCTATTGTCTCAGTTCTTTCCAATGAGCTATATATGTTCCAGGATACAGGAAATCTCTGATCGCAGAAAGTCTGATTTAGTCGTTCTTTAGAAACTTATTTTACTGTTGCCATTAAGTAAGTAATAATCATTTATTAGAAATCTAAATATTCAGAATGCTTTAAAAAAGAAAAGATAGAAATGCAACTACATGCCTATACCCATTGAGGGACATTTACTTAATCATTCCACTCATGATGTTTCTGTGACCTACTGGCTTAAGTATGTAGGAAGAAAACAAAGCAGTCTGGGAGTTTCAAAAGCACTCTATGATAACTTATTTTATGCATTATAATATCAAAAAACATTTAGTATGTGAAATTCATCAAAGAATCACTTCGGGTTTTTTAAAAAATCAATTGGATTTTGCAAAACAAACCAGAAGCTATTAGAATAGCTTCTTTCACACAAACCCCTGACAAAATTAAAAGAGTGTTTTATGCCATTTGCCATAAAATCTGAACACTGTTCTCACTGCTGCTTTCTGTCTTTTCAGTGGGTGCAATTTTTAGACCAGCCCTAGGTTAGCTTCCAATTCAGGCTTTGTAATAAACCTGGAAAGAAGTCCTCTCTAGCAACTTCCATTCTCTAGCAATCCAAAGACTATTAACAATATATCTCATGTGATAAGAAGTCAAAGTTGTAATGAGAGAGCCCAGGGTGGGAGCCAAGGATTTGTGAGGGGTCTTCAAGTTTTTCATCATCCTGGACTTTTAATTATTTTCTATAACATTGACTTGTCTCTCAACTTCTTTTTTTTTTTTTTTTTTTTTTAACAGAGTTAAAACAACTGATGGAGATCAGAGCAAATTATGCCAGAATCCGAAGGCAGCAGGGCCCTCAAGCCACAGACATTGTGGTGTCACCATCCACAAAGCTGCTGTCTCTGGCACATCTCCACAATTAACTCCTATCAGAACCATCGGATTTTCTGCTGTATTTTGCCGGTATAGCTATGTGCACATACTCATGTTTGTTATGACATTTATGATTATTTATCTCTTTTATTTTCATGCAGTTCCCCCCTCTTTCTTTTCTGAGACAGGTTCTTGCTCTGTCGCCCAGGCTGGAGTGTAGTGGCACAATCACAGCTTACTGCAGCCTTGACCTCCCCCTCCCCCGGGGCTCACGTGATCCTCCCATCTCAGCCTCCCAAGTAAATGGGACTACAGTCATGCACCACTACACCCAGCTAATATTTATATTTTTTGTAGAGATGGGGTTTTGCCTTGTTGCCCAGGCTGGTCTTGAACTCCTGAGCTCAAGCAATCCTCCCACCTCGACATCACAAAGTGCTGGGATTGTAGGCATGAGCCACTGCACCCAGCGATCTTTTTTGAAGGTTATTACCCTCCGCATTTTACATAAAGTGACATTTGATGCCTCAAGTTTGTTCCTGGAAAGGCAACAAAACTAGACAAAATAATGCCAGCAAAATAACTATCTTCGGTGTATTTTCTTCCAAGAAAAGAAGGAAACTACTAGTCATTAGTGAAATATAATTTCACAGGATCAAATAGCTTATGTAAAATACTTTTTATATATAATCGAACATTCCGTCAAACATTCCATATATGGAACAGAAAATATATTCCATATAAGGGATGTTTTGATAATACAAAAAGACTCTGACCACTAAACACTAAATTTGACCCTAGCTGACATTTTCTGGCTCAGCCACGATATTTTCCAAACCTCTGTATTAAAATCCTTAATATACTGAATACAAATGAAATGGCTGGTGGCCACCAAATGCCACACAAATCAATGCTTTCTTCTTCAATTTCTCATCAGTTTCACCTGTAGTAACAGTCCAGGACCTTTTATGGGGTACAGTTAGATTCTGTTCATGAGAGTAAAGCTTGGCAATTCCCAATATCTGCCCAGTGATCAAAAGTCATAGACTGTGTCCTCAATTCAAAAACTTAGGGAAAGGATATATGCGCTATTTAAAAGAAAAATTATGGAAGGTTTATTTTTTGAAAAGAAATCAAGGGAGATCCCTAGCAATCTTAGGTATTAATCCTACAGGTAGGGAAGAATTTACAAGAAGAAGACAGAACCATTAAAAAAATAGCAGTTACAAATCAGAGTTTAGTTTCTGCTTTTGGTGAAAAATTTCCAGAGAAATGCTCTTCTTCCCTGTTTTCCTCTGAAAACCACTCACAACTCTGTATGAATATAAATTGCACTCTGGCTAGGTGTGTACAGAATGGCTCTGCTGGGCTCACTTCTCAATCCTCCACTTTAATGTGATGCAGGAAGGCAGTATATCATTTCTACTGAAGGGGGCTCTTGGTAATCGCTGCAAAAGGCCTAGTATTTACTCCCAGTCTGCAAATCAGTAGGGCTGCATGAATAAATTCCTGCTGCCTCTGACACCACTAAAAGCAAAGCACATTGAGGTGAAATTTCACATTACATCAACAGCAATTTGCCCTTTTACAGACATTTTCTCTATGTGTTGTGTGATGTTAGAGATGTGAAGGTATTCCAATGCAGCTGTGTGCCATATAGGAGAAAAAGATTGCATGTGACTTCTGTTTTGCCTTTTCTTTTTTTTTTTAAGCAAGAAAGTCAAAACAAGAAGGGTTAAGAAACTTGCTCCCCGTTGGAAAGGGAGCCAAGAGGACTCTTGCCAGTTGGGCCTCTCCCTAGAATGACTCAATCACAATCCTTCTATAGACAATTTTTTGTTTTCATTCCTTGAAAACAAAGACATCTCTCTAGGTGCAAAAGTACCTATCACTTTCCTGCCAGGGAAGAGTTGATTTGCTATGAAAATGGCATAATTTCACCCTGGATCAAATGTGCAAATCCTTGTGAAGTCGTCACTGTTGCATGTGAATATGCCTGAAGCGAAAATTGGTAATATCACACAACGCTGTATCAAGCATCAGGAGACATAAGGCAAAAGTCGTAACTGAACTTTTCTATTACTAGTAAATGGGATTTTAGATGTAATGTAACAGTCATCAACACATCACATTTTACCAGCAAGGCAGCGACACTTACTTTGTAGATGACAGCTAGCCCTGGGTATCTTGGTAGTTCATAGCCACTTTTAGCTTAGACTAAAAACAGCCCTGCTCTTTCCTTACTCTTGACCTTCCTCTTGGGTTGGCTTCAAGGTGGACTGGGGAACAGTTTCTCTACCTTCAGCAAGGAATATAGGATAAGACCATTGCAAATCTGTTCAGCCATCTAGGCTTTTAATAAATGCAGTAATTTCCTTTGGGAACATGTTTATCAAATTTGAATCAGCCGCATATATGTAAGTCAGATTTCAGTATTTTTCTATCAACTGAAAACAATTTATTATTAAATACTAAAGCAACCATCCCTAAGTCCATGGCCTACTCCAAAAATTTATTTCCTGCTGGTTCACAAACACCCTTAAGGTGATCCAGATGTTAATCAACAGTGTAGAAGCATTTGGGATTTTCCTCAGGAGAACTGAATTTTTCTGCCCACCTCTCTAGCTTTCGTGACCTGATTAAGTGTTAGGGTAAAGTTGCATGTTTCTAAGCAAGTAAACTAAAAGCAATATGCCTGAAAGTCTGGCAGTCTTTCTGAGAATAACTAACAGTATTTATAAATAAGAAGCATTTTATCTGGATGCTTATGTCAGCTTTGTAAAACAGGATATATTAGTAATGATTCAAAATGCAAAGGTAGCTTTGAAGGGCAATAACCCTAAATCTCTGTTTTTTTCCTTGATTGTTTATCATAACGAAATATTGTTTTTCTAATTAAGAAAACAAAGCAACAATCAAACAAATGACAGCAGAAGGATAAATATAAATATATTCTCTTTTGTCAGAGACTCACTTAGAAATTGTGGCTCGTGGCTGTTGAAGCATTTGTGAGCTAACCTTCAATAATAGCCCAGGTGTGCTGAGTGCCATTGAGAGATTTGTGATTCACCATGGCAGCATTTTTTTTTTTTTTGCATCATTTGGAAGCGAATGATCAAAACACACAAATCTGCGTTATTCTAGTACATCACAAAATCAGATGCAAATGTCCCCAGTTACGGGAAATTTAGACTCAGTGGTGATTCTCAGTTGTTTCTATTGAACCGCTGGTTCTGGTTCCCTCCTGGCTTTGAAAATATCTCAACCCCGTGTCCCCTCTACGAGGCTAGGTAAGTAGAAAGAAAGAGTAACAGTTTGGTTCTCGACACAGTAAATTAGAATTCTGCATAAATGGCATGGTTTGGGGCTGTGTGGCCTTAAGCAACTACAAAGCAAGATCAACAAAGACCACTCAGGAGAAAGCTGATGAAAATAAATGGACTGACCGTGTAACCATAGGTATTCAGTGGGTAACTGCTGCCAGCTATAGCATTTTCTAATTCTACGAGTCTGGAATATGAAACTACTATCAATAGGCTGTCACCCCGTACCAAATGTATAAATAGAAATATATGAGAGAGGAAATACATATGCCCATAGTGCAACTGGGTTGAAGGAGAGAGGAAGAAAGGAGATGAGAAATTCTATTTCTATGGCAAGTAAAATGGTGATTCTGAATTGCATGTGCTATTGCTCATTGTCTGTGGTATCCCTCTGTGGGCTTGCAGGCAGATACAAGCTTCAGTCGAGCTGTTGGACCTATCAGGTCCTAGCTTGTCAGTCCTAGAGCAGTAATTTCAATGTGGGAAACTGATATTAGGGTTTTAGCTCAGGTGCACATGCTCAGGAATGTCAGCTGTGTGAGACCAACTGAGGCAGTTCGGTGGTCATCTCTGGTGCCACCACTGGAAGCTGTGTTTTAAAGGAAATTTCCTGAAGGGCACTGTCCTTTACTCAGTGACTATGCTGGAGAGAGGTGGAGGAGAGGAGGGAACTTCCCAGGGCTCCTAGGTTAGTGCCTCTAAAAATCTAAAATCTGATTATATCTCTGTTCTCATTTCCATTACTTTTTCTCTCTCTTCCCTCCTCCCTCTTCCTCCCTGCCTCTTGGCCTTTTCCTGTCTTCCTGGCTTTTCTCCTCTAAGAGTCTTTAAATCCCATCTTTCATTTAAAAAGAAAAAACTGTTTCCTGGAACAATTTGTGTATTGGCAAGAGATATTTCCTTAATATGATTCTCAAATTTGAGTGTGCACAAGAAACACCTGGTGTGCTAGATAAAATACAGATTTCCAGGCTTGGTCCCAGCACTGGTTATAATCTCTATGCCTAAGGTATAAGGAATCTGCATTTTAACAAGCACCTGGGAAGAAGCGCATCGTGACCACAGTGTAAGAAACTTTGCCAAGAGTTTTAGGCCTGCCAGGGACAGCGTTGTTTATTATCAGCGGGGCATGGCCCAAGTGGTAAGTACCAGTTTTAAGAACAAAGCCTGTATTCAGGGGCTATGAAGACAATGAAACATTTGCTTTGTATGTGAGTGTTTGAGTCTAAGTAGCCTCATGTTTTCTCATCACAGTTCCCTTAAGAAATGATGGAAATGTTCTTGAGTCAGATATGACCACCCAGAGATTTTAACTAGGACCCAGACATTGGAAGGCTAAACAAGTGAGTTTGAGGTGCTGAAGCTTCCCATGTTCATTAAGCTGCCTTCAGTGCTGAAAAAATCTTGCTATTTTAAAGGTCACAGGAATAATATCAGTGCTGTGGTACATATATCAGGGAGCGGAGTACTTTTGAGGGTGGGAAAAATAACCAGCTTCCTGGAGTTTTCTTATACATTTTTATATGTGCAAAG
The DNA here is from genome assembly GCF_029281585.2 of Gorilla gorilla gorilla. Taxonomy (NCBI): domain Eukaryota; kingdom Metazoa; phylum Chordata; class Mammalia; order Primates; family Hominidae; genus Gorilla; species Gorilla gorilla. Next base: position 37,232,826 of record NC_073233.2, on the reverse strand, counting down.
AAGGAGAGCTTTGGAACAAGGAGAGGATTTCTATTTTCCATCATTGCTCTTTCTCCTGTGAAGGAGCTACTTGAACCTCTCTTTTCTGTTTGCCCTAAGTCTAGTTAGCAAGGAAGTGTGAGCACCTGCATCCCTGGCAGGCTCACCCAAGAGTGTGAAAATCCACAGGACGTTATTTCAGTTCGGTAACAAATTCTCTTAGAAAAATGAATTTTCAGGATAGTTCTCTTGCCAGACCAATGAAATCCATATAGCTTGAGAGACAGACACTTTCCTTGGAAGACAGACACTTTCCTTGGAAAACAGAGAATACAAAGAAAATTAGTTTTTCTAACACTTAATTCATGTATATACCAGTTTGTTCTCTCTTTCTCTCTCTCTCTATCTATCTATATATATATATATATACACACACATTTTTATATATTTATACATTTTTATATACAAATATAAAAGTTTAAATTTTTCCTTGCCTCTTGCTTAGTGTAGTCATTTTGATAGGATAAATCCCATTGTGGATTTTGATTTTTATTACTCTATATTCTACTACCCCACCCTCTAAGCTAGCCCAGCTAACAGCTTTCCCAATGTTAAAACTGTGCGTGTGTATATATATGCAGAAGATAGAGAGAGAGAGAGAGACAGAGAGAGACAGAGAGACAGAGAGAGAGAGACCAGCTTGTATATACGTGGTATATGCATGAATATATATATATATACATGAAAAATATATATTTTTATACATACATATATATATTCAGGCAGTCACTGCACTCACTGTTATAGGTGCTGGGCATGCAAAGGTGAATGTGACAGATGTGATCCCTGTCCCCGCGGGGCTCATGCTGTGTGCTGGGGAGGAGAGGCATTTAGAAGTTAAACACCCAAATAAAATAATTATGTGCAATAAATAGTTACACATTGTATTAAGTCTTATGAAGGAAACCAAGTTCAGTTAGAGAATTACTGGAGGGGAGGTAGGGGTGACATACGTAATGAATGGCATGTTTAAAGCCTTATATAAGGAAGTGAGTTAAGCTAAAAGACAAGAATGAATCAGCCATTGCAAATGGAAAGAAGCAGAATGAGGGTTGTCGTAGGGAACAGAGTACCAGGCAGAGGTGAGAATCAGGAAAGAGCGTGGCATGCTCAAGCTACCAAAGGAAGGTCCAAAGTAGCCACTGTCCAACAGAAAGATCACAGGAGCCACATGAGTAATTTGAAATTTTCTAGTAGCCACATTTTTAGAAAAGTTAAAAGAAATGTGTGAAAAACATTTTCATACCATATTTTATTCAACTCAATATATCCAAAGTATTAGCATTTCAACATATCATCAGTGTAAAATTATTGAGGCATATTTCTTTGTTACTGTTCTAAGGTCTCCATATCCTGTGTGTATTTTACACTTACAGCACATCTCAATTCAGACTAGCTGTATTTCAAGTACTTCATGGCTACTTTTCTTAAAAGAACTAATTCACACACACAAAAAAACAAAACAACAACAACAACAAAATGGCACTAGGACTGGTCTAGTTGCTGGGCATGCAAAGGTGCATGCAATAGTTATGACTGCTTGGATAGGCCTAGAATGTTGGACTAACAGGCACAAGATGAGCTTGAAGGGGCATGCGTGGGCCTGATTATGAGGGCCTTGTACGTAGTGCTAAGGAGTTGGGAGATTATATATATATATATATAAGTGCACTTTATATATATATATATATAAGTGCACTTTATATATATAACTTGAACAAGCTTAATGTAATACACAATGTCTAGTCCAACATTCACATTAGTTCTTACTGGCTTCCCACTGCAATGTATATATATGTATGTGTGTGTGTATGTATATATGTGTATATATATGTGTGTGTATATATGTGTATATATATGTATATATATGTATATGTGTGTCTAAGTGTACTTAATACACTAAGGGTACTCAGGTTTTATCACCATAATTCCCTTAGAAATAATGGAAATGTTATTGAGTCAGAACTAACCACCCAGAGATTATAACTAGGACCCAGACATTGGAAGGCGAAACAAGTGGGTTTAAGGTACTGAAGCTCTCCATGTTAATTAAACTACCTTCAGTGCTGATAAAATCTTGCTATTTTAAAGGTCACAGAAATAATATCAGTGCTTGATATATATATCAAGCTGGAATAATATCAGTGCTATATAAAAAGATAGATAGAGAGGGAGATAGATAGATAGATAGATAGTGCAGTGGGAAGCCAGTAAAGAGAACAAATGTGAATGTTGGACTAGACATTGTGTATTAAGTTAGGCTTGTTCAAGTTACAAGTTACAGAGACTCACTCAGTTTACCTCTGGTGATGGAGGTTTGTTGGGAGGATTAACAAGGAAGAGAGGAAGCACAGGAAAGCCCAGCAAACAGGCTTCGTGGTGGCCTCTGTTCAAGACGCATGCCTGTCTGGGTCCCAGTGGCCACCCCGGTAGTCTGCCATTCCTGCTCTTGACTTCCCTGTTTCTCTGTGCTTCTTGGTCCTCGTGTGAATTTTCTACTTATCTGAGGGCTCTTCTGTTGTACACTAAGATATGGCACCTACCTACTCATGGCTTCTGTTGCTTAACAGCTTCTGTTTATATTTTTTCCTGCCTTCTCTTTATATTTATTTTGGCTTCAGGGTCACTGTACCATCTGAACTACTTTCTTTGTGTCTTCTAACATAAGGTTGAATGGATGGCTTCTACTCATTCCTTTAGATTAGGATGTCAGGGACACATGATGCAAAGCACAGTTTCCCTACGTAAGGAACAGTGTGGACTGATCTTTCCTCAGGAAGCTGTGCACATGGCATTGTTAGTATAGACATGTATTTCTGCCATTGTTTTGGTTCTGTTCTACCTTCACTACTGAGGAATGAAATTAGCAATAGAATCAGCTAGGCTGTCACTATTCCTAATCAGTCAGTGAGAGGCTTGCCCTTGGGTATACACTTAAAACTGACTTTGGTGGGGTGACCTTGATGTTATTTTTCTAAGCAGCTGACACAAAATTGAGGTTAGAATCTGTGACTTTGATTACAATATCAGGATGAATACCATCTGAGATCTTAGGTAACACTTCTGAACATAATCAAGTCTGTCTAAAGAAGTGGATGTTGCAGAGACTGGCAAAACTCAAGACACTCTGGTTGGCATTCAGGAAATTTTTTCAAATCAATTCCAGTGTCAAACCCTTTTTGTCAGACGTTTCCTTGCCTCTCGTTTAATGTAATCATTTTGATAGGATAAATCCCATTGTGAATTTTTATTTTTATGACTTTCTTTCCTACTACCTCACTCTCAAAGGCCAGACTTGCCCGCAGCTTTCCTAATGTTAAAATATGAATTCTGTTCACTGGGTGTGACAGTGGTCTGCTGTGTTTTGAGTTGGAAATACTCATTATTCTCTAGGACACCCATGGAGCAGTGTTATCCATTAGATAACACCCAGCTCCCATGGGAAGGTTGATATGGGCCACATCTATACATTTAACCAAAGCTGTGTCTTCAAGAGGCGTCTCAGGGAGTTTTCACCAGCAATACAGGCACCACAGCAACAGCACATACCAGGGTCAACAGGACTCTGCCTCACTCAGGAAATGACTTGATGGCAGAGGTTGATTTCCATTTGCACAAACATACAACTGTTAATATGAGTAAAATGGGATGCATTTATAGGATTTTGTAAGTACTTCAAAGTTGTTTACTTACCCTATCTGGCTTCAGACCACTGCCATCACTCACTGATATAATAACACTAATTTTCCAACTAGTGACTGCACACACCCCCACCCCCAGAGCCTTGCTTCTATCGAATTCTTTGTCAAAGTTGTAGCCAGAATGATCTTTCTAGAATAAGAATCATATCATGTCACTTCCTTGCTTGAAGAGCTTAAGTGGCCCTCTGTTGCCATCAAAGTGAAGGACAAACTCCCTCCTATGTGCCCAAAGGCCTTTGGAATCCGGAGGTCCCCTGGCTCTGAAGTCTGGGTTCTCAGCCCTTTGTTCACAGAGTTCTGCACTCCACCCATGCTAAACTTTCCCCCATTCCCCAAGATTGTATATTCTCTCTTACTTCCATGATTTTGCACATTTTCTTCCTGCAGCTTTCTCATGTCATTTTATATGACTGTGTGGGGAACTTCCTTCCATGTGCTCCCCCTGTACCTGTTGCTCACCCTTGTAGGACTTACCACTGTGGACATGCCCTTTCTCTCACTGGTCTGCAAACTCCATGAAAGTAGGATGTTCAGAATTGTGTTCCCAGTGCCTGAATAGCCCTTACTACATAGCAGGCGTTCATGAATATTTGTCGGATGAATGTGAGATTTAGGGTAACTTGTTGGTTTAAAAACTTTTATTTTTGTTCCTTTTTAGCCATGCATTGAAATATCTGCTTTTCAAATGTAAGTACTACACTAAATCAGAGTTTAGCTTTTTGTAGAACTTTCTTCTCACATGCATTATGTCAATCCATAGAGCATCACATTGCCTTCTTATAAAACAAATCTGCACCTGTTGATAAGACAGTATAGACTAAATTCCCTTTACCAAAAGGCAAACCAAAGCAATGTTGACTAGGAATCCTACTTTGCCAACTGTACCTTTCAAAACACTCCAACAGCCTGAAAGAGTGGAAAACACTTTTCTTCCATCAGAGACCAGACAGACCCTCTGTTGCAGGCAGCCTGGCTTAGAAGGGAAGACTTGTCACCCCCTTTCACAAGCGTGATGATTTGTGGCTGAGAAGGGAGAGGCTGCTCTCTGAACCACATGCTCCCTGTTGCAGGCAGGCTAAGGAAAGATGAATGGCATTATAAGACAGACATCTGAATGTTTCGTATTAAATTAGTCCCACAGAGCACCCAGAATTCTCATTCCATAAATCACAAAGTAAAGCAAACTCACTCCCAGGTTAGATTGCTGTGACTTTGGCCTGGGGTGTCATAGATAATCTGAGAACAGTTAAACATTTGTCTGAAATAGTAATAATTTTGAGCATATTTACTCAGTGGCATAGAGGTGACCCAGACTGATCTCTGCTGCCAGAAACAGCATGTAAATGGGAGTCAGCCAATTTAGAAGATTTCCACACAAGACTCACTGCTTCTCACATCCTCTGTCTACTCTGAAACTGCCATGAGCTCTTTCAGGAGCTCCTGGGTGCTGCAGGCCCAGATGAGCAAACTTCACCCTCTCTATAGAGCAGGTATGGGCTGGGCGTGGTGGCTCATGCCTGTAATCCTAGCACTTTGGGAGGCTGAGGTGGGTGGATCACCTGAGGTCAGGAGTTCAAGACCAGCCTGGCCAACATGGTGAAACCCCATCTCTACTAAAAATACAAAAATTAACCACGTGTGGTGGTGGGCACTTGTAATCCCAGCTACTTGAGAGGCTGAGGCAGGAGAATCGCTGGAACCCGGGAGGCGGAGGCTGCAGTGAGCCGAGATCACACCACTACACTCCAGCCTGGGCAACAGGGTAAGACTCCATATCAAAAAAAAAAAAAAAGCAGGTATGAAAGAGCATGGATGCACCCCTCCCCCTCTACTAAATTGCAGTTATAGCACCATTTTGAAATCCACCTTCACCTTGTCTTGGTGTAAGAATCAGAGTTAGGAAGCATCTTGATTCCACTAAAGCCACATTTCTCTTCAATGACAAAGGCTTATTCTGAGACTATTTTACATATCTTTGGATCTATTCTGGTTCTTCCATTCTTGAGCTGACATTGTGGGTATTCAGGACACTAATTAGAATGGAAGGAATATTGGGCTGGGACTCATGAGATCATCCAACTTGATGCTGACTGGCCAAGGGACCATATAAGCTGCTACATCCTCTTCCAGAAAATGAAAAGAGCAGATTCCTCTAAAGTTGCACCCAGCTTTAAAAGTCTGATTCTAATTCAGTGATATGATTAGGAAGATATGATTTTATTTTTTCCTCTCTCTCTCTTCCAGCTGATTCCTGGAAGTTCATCTGCTTAGTAGGTCCTTTCTACAGGTGCTCACCAGGATCTGCATACGGGGTCACCTTCACCTTCAGAAGCCCAATTTAAATCTCACCAGAGCAACAGAGGGAGGTCATAGCATTACTTTGTGGTAGCCAAGGCCTGGAGGTCACTCCTTCCAGGGAAAGATTCCTGGACTTGGAGACAAAGGCCTGGCTTGAGTCTTACCTTCCTGAAGTCTTGGGAAAGTTTCTTCGTATAAGACTCAAATGAGATCATCAACACAGGAAGAGAAGGGCACTAACATTTTTAGTGTCTACCTGTACCAGGCACCATATTGGACTTTTACATAAATGTTGTCTGTCTTATTCAGTATTCATAACCACCCTACGAAGTAGATACTTCTTCTACTACTTTTACATTTTACAGATGGGAAAGCTGGGCTTTCAAGAAGTGAAATATCTTTGCTAAAGGCACCAGCCAATAAGTGGCAGAACTGGGATTTATACCCAAATCTGCCTAACCTCAAAGCCTCCTTTTTCCATTTAGGTTCCCTAGAAACCCCTTGTAAGTTTTCAGTGCAATAGAAATGTTAGATGTGGTCTTGGTAATTCTCAAAATGAGTTCACTAGATGCCTTGAAGTGATCATTTTTATGGTTTAGTTGCTGCTTATTTGGATGACTTTCCTGATGACAACTGAGTTAGGCAAGGTAAGCTACATTTGGATGCCCAACCCAAGGTGTGAGAACAGAAATCTATTTCTCACAGTTCTGGAGGCTGGGAAGTCCAAGATCACAATCAAGGCACTGGTGTATGGTGAGGGTCTTCTTACTGCTTCCCCACAGGGCAGAAAGTGGAAGGGCAAGGGAAAGCAAACCCACTCCCACATGCCCTTTTTATAGCAGCATTAATCCATTTATGAGGGTAAATCCCTCATGACCCAAATACCTCTCAAAATGCCCCACTTCCCAACGATGTTGCACTGGGGAGTCAGTTTACAGAACATGACTTTTGGAAGTCATATTCAGACCACAGTAGGTGCCATAATTAAGTACCACAAGAGGGGTAGCTTAAACAACAAAAGTGTATTGTCTCACAGTTCTGAAGGCTGGAAGTCCAAGATCAAGGTGTTGGCAGCACTGATTCCTTCTGAGGGCTATGAGGAAGAATCTGTGCCATTCCTCTCCTTAGTTTCTGATGATTTGCTGGTGCTGTGGACTGAAAATTTGTGTCCCTCCAAAATTCATATGTTGAAACCCAATCCTCAATGTAATAGTAGTAAGAGCTGGGACCCTTAGGGGCTAAGTAAGTCATGAGGGCAGTAGCCTCATGAATGGAATTAGTGCCCTTATAAAATAAGCCCAAGAGAGCTGCCATGCCTCTTCCACTATGTGGGAACACAGCAAGAAGGCACCATTGGAACCAGGCACCATATGAAACAGGAAGCAAGCCCTCACTAGACACCAAATCTGCCGACACCTTGATCATAGACTTCCCAGCCTCCAGAACAGTGAGAAATAAATTTGTATTGTTTCTAAGCTACCCAGTCTATGTTATTTCATGATAGAAACCTGAACAGACTAAGAAAAGCTGGCAATCTTTTGACATTTCTTGGGTTGTAGAAGCATCACCTCAATCCCTGCCTTCATATTTATGTGACATTCTTCCTGTGTCCTTGGGTCCAAATTTTCCCATTGTTGTAAGGACATCAGTGATACTGGATTAGGAGCCCACCCTAGTCTAGTGTGACTTCATCTTACCTAATTACCTAATTACATCTGCAATGATCTTATTTCCAAATAAGATCACATCTTGAGGTGCTGGGGGTTAGGATTTTGACATGTGAATTTTGGGGGAATGCAATTCAACCCATAATAATCAGTAACAAAAATCCCCAAACCTCACCCACACAAGCCTTCATCATAGCACAAGCGCCCTACCATTAAAGATTTCAACATTCTTTCTTGATGACATGCCTCTCTCTTTTATGTCTTTCTTGTTCCTTACTAACACTAATGTCTGATATTAATGGAAAAACCATTAAAAAAAACTATTATCCTATGAGGTAAATTGAATGCACTCAACTGTAAAAGGAAGACTTATCGATCAATTTTAGTTAAACTTTGCTTGTATGACACTTTGCTGCTAAGGAATGTGTTTTTATTGCCTGGCCACATAGTTCAGATTTCCAGTCAGTCTTAGTAAAGACCCCTTTTATAACACTGATAAAATTTTATCACAGAGCTATGAAAACAAAATTAGATTTCATAACTCACATCAGGCCTTGAAGGGGATGCCTCTATAAATTTTACAAACCCTATCAAGTTTAATGCAGCTATTCTGATAATTTTTTCAATAGCAAATTCTACTGAACTTCATATATACTATTTGTGTATATAAATGTGTGTGTGTGTGTGCGTGTGTTCATGTATATACATATATATAGATTTGTTTCTCTCTCTACCTTACAGGAAAGAAAACTTTCTTTACCCACTTATAAACAGAAGACTGTGACAAGAAGGCCAATTATTTCCATCGCTGAAGAATCTAAATTTGGCAAATCTTCTAAATAACAATCCTGCATAGTTTATTTTAAAAAATTTAGTCGTAAAATTTATCCTTCAAAAATCTGCATTTTAAATAAACCCTGACAGTGATTTCTCAAGACGGTAAAGATATTAGTCTGAGAATGCCACTCTAACAGACTGCTCTGGGCATCTTTTCTCTTTGCCTTGGCCAGGCCTCTCAGAATTGAGTTAGCGTGTGACTCCATTTGCACAGCGGGACAGATGAGTACAACTGAAATAAAAAGTGGAGGCCTCTGCAAAAAATAATAAATAAAAAATTTATCCTTCAAAATAACAGTTTTTTCAATGGGCCTATTTTGAAGAATGAACGTTGACAAATGAGACAATATATCCATAAATTCATAGTATGACATACCATAATTGAGAGCATTGTTAGCCATAGACATTTTGTATGCCAGTGAAATCTGTATACATTCTCTAAATTTTTCCAGTTTATCGTGTGGCTTATTGGAAAAAAAATCATATACATTGAATGCATGTTTTGTCTCCCCAACTAAATGATAAGTGCCTAGAGGGCAGGAAGACCCTTGGTTTTATTTACTTGAGACAGAGCTCTACCCACAAGGGCTCACTGATAAAACTCATCAGTCCCACCCCACAGCAACATGATGGGGACATGAGGTTCAGTTCTTCTACTCTTGGCCTGAGCCGCAAACCAAAATTAAAACAGTACAATGGGAATAGAGGATCTGCTTTACAGAATTTCCTTTCAGTCAGCTGCTCAGAAACTACAATCCTCAGAGTGAAATTAAATGGAGTTATACTGGGATAGTCCTCTCTGTTTTTCAGAGGCAAGAAACACTTCTCGAAATTGTACAAATGAAAGAAATGTCATGGTATAAACTAGACATCTTATATCCTTAAAATATATCTTTGATGATTATACATATTGGTTTCAAATCCCAAGTTTGAAGAAACATCCAAAAGTTATGTGAAATTACTTATAGATGAATTGACAACATTTGAGACTTCGACAGACAATCATGAAGCAGTTCTCAAGTTGATTTGGTTTATATAGCTCTTTAAGAATCTTTTGGAAAGCCATAATCTCACAAAATACACATATGCAATTTTTTTTTTTTGAGATGGAGTCTCACTCTGTTGCCCAGTCTGGAGTTCAGTGGCGCGATCTCAGCTCACTACAAGCTCCCCTTCCCGGGTTCAAGCAATTCTCCTGTCTCACCCTCCTGAGTAGCTGGGCCTACAGGCGCCTGCCACCACACCCAGCTAACTTTTGTATTTTTAGTAGAGATGGGGTTTCACCTTGTTGGTCAGGCTGGTCTCAAACTCCTGACCTCAGGTGATCCACTCGCCTCTGCCTCCCAAAGTGCTGGGATTACAGGCGTGAGCCACCACACCCAGCCCAAAAAATGTTTGTTCACAGAACTGTGGATGTTTGTCACAGAACTTTCCAAATAAAGAAGTTCTGATAAAAGAGAAGATATTTCTCATTTCCATAATCTTTAAGGTGTGGGGGATACGTAATCTGGACTTCTCAAATGGATGATTTCTAAATACGCGTCAGATGAAGTGATTCTAACTTTCTCTGTAGTAATATCTTATTTTGTTTTATTCAAAAACAATAAACCATGTAGATTTATTAGCATGTGTGGGTGTGATTTTTGCATCTAGGAATCTTAAGTGGGAAAAGAGAAGGAAATATCAACTTCCTCAAACTGCGTTGTTAATTTTGGTCATTCCTTGGAGAAAACCCTTATTACCTGGAAGGAAAAAAGCTAATTAAGTTGACATGTCTCACAATCACAAAGCCATTTTGCTGGCTCCTGTTACAGGCAGAAGGAATACATACTGCTTTCCTTTTGTCTGTCAGGAGAATAATAGGGAACACTGACAGGCCTGGCAGTTGGGGATTGAAACTCAGCAGAGGAGTGGCCTGTAAACGCACAGAGCCTACCTGGAAATCCCTGCTGTTTGGCCATGGTAAAATGGGGGCACCTTGGGTTGGAACCCCCAGCTATTTCCACTGCTACAATTTTAGTGCATTTATCTTTTATCTAAGATGGTGATGTTGCCAAGCGTTCAGATGACTTTCCAATGATTTTATTCCTAAGTCATGTTACAACTGTACTTCTGTTAATTTAGTCACTGTTTACTGTAGTTTTAGTTATAAATCCTGCAAAAAGTGTCTTCTGACTCCTTTTAAGGTATTTAGAAACCTCCTTAAAGCTATTAAATTTTGATATGTAAAAACATATTGGATTATGAATTAATGTCAATGTCATTGGCTAAATTATCAGATTATTAAGAGCACTAGACTAGGAGCCTGAAGATGCCCTTCAAGACCGCTATCCACTGTTTTGTTTCCAGAGCCCAGCATGGTGCCTGGGACACAGTAGGTGCTCGTTAAACCTTTGTTGAGTATCAAATGTAGAGTTGAGTTTCAACTGTAGCTTGATTCTCACCACCCATGGGACATATCTATTTTCTTATCTGCGGAATGAGAATAGTAATATTTCCCTTCAGCCCCAAAAAGTTATTTTTATCATCAGATAAAATGAAGCATGGAAAAGCACTTTTTCTGTGTTTTTAATGAAAGTAGTAGTCTTCAAAATTAGGCATATATACTGTAGAGGAAGAAAAATAACTTTCTCTCAACCCTTCTGAGTTCTTAGCTGGGACAGACCACTAACAAAAGACAGACTAACAAGAGAAACACAAACAGAAGTTTATTAATGTGTATATCCCATTTATATATGGGAGGTGCCCAGGAAATGAGGAATTCTCAAAGAGGTGGTCTAAGTTTCAGGCTTAAATCCCATCTTTAACTAAAACAAAGAAAGAAGGGTGTGGGGAAGACCAGTTAAAAGGAAATGGCCAGTGTTCGCAGGAGGGGAAGTCTTGCCCAGTAGGTAAGAGCACAGGTGTGAAAGCTAATGAAGGTTAGCTAGGAAACTACCATCTATGGATCAGACATTATGCTAGTACTTTAGATGCATTGACCTGTTTAATCCACACAACTGTTATTAGCTCCACTTTGCATATCTGGAAACTGAGGCCCTGATGTTAAGTAAATTTGCCTCAACTCATGGCTAAGAAAGGGGTTAGAGAAGTATGAGACTAACAGCGTGGACACTAAACCCCTACACTAACCATGGCCCATCTGTTTATTCCAGAAGTGTTTATTGAGCACCTACCATATGCTACGTACTTACTGTATCAAGTTCATTTCCACATTAGCAGATAATATGTCAAGAGAAAGGAAAGTTCATAGAGGAGAAAACAAAAGGAGAAGGTGAATGCAAAGTGCACCCTGCTTGTTCCTTTGATTGAACTCAGGAGAAACAACACTTTTTTTTTTTTTTTTTTTGCTACCACTCTCTGAGCTTCTGGAATCTCTCCATCTGCTCTCTGTTTGAACTTCAGCAAATATAAAACTTATATTTTCTCTGCTCCTGGAGCTTTCAGAATCCCAAAACATTTGGTTTAGATTAAATCCGTTGACTGAGGCATTATAATTCGGCTTCAACACAGATGATTCCATCAAGCATCGCCTTATCTAACCAAACTGCTTATTACAGTAACAGAGTACACTAGTCAGGGGGCAAGGGCAGGGCCAGGGGGAGAAGGTCATTCAGGTTTAGCAGCCACATGTACACAGCAGGGTGGTGTCCTTTTAGAATCGAGAGGAATGGATTCATAAAATCCAATCGGGAGCATGTGTGTGCATTTATACAAGCCTTTTTTTTTTTTGCCTGAATCTAAATTATAGAGATTTTAATAGCTCCAGTAATTAGACAAGTATGCAGTCAACCCCATTATGTTCCTGTGTAATATCACACTCCCTAGGGCCTACCTTTTCTGCTTGCTGGGCTCCCTGCATGGGCCCCCTTCTCCCTTATTTTCTACCATAGGGAAGCGGTTTTCTTTTCAAAGAGCTTACTGTTCACATTGTTTTCATCCCCTCAATCCGGAGGTTGGATTTGCTTTCTCAGGGGTTTCACCATTGCATTGGCTAGTTATGTAAGAAAAGGACAGAGCAGGCTCTTGTAGTTCATTTGCATCCCCACAGTGCCTGGTGCACGCACTGGGAGCATGGTGGATGTGTTAACTTGAGAAGAGACTTCGCACAATGCCCGGTGCAGTGTAGATGTTTCAAAATTGTTTACAACTCAAAACACTTGATGATCAGATTATTGACCTTAAAGGGAGCAGAAGCACATTATTCACTATCTTAAATTAGGAAATCTTTTGTAGAAAACTGCCTTTCTAGCTTCCTGATTGCCTCGCATTCGTTTTTCTCTCTAGTATTTTGTAACTTTCTACTATCCATAGTAATATTTCACTTCGTCAGCAGAGATAATCACCCTGCAGGTGCTGAGGGCTATATCTTGAGATATGTTGGCCATTTTGAATTTTTTTATATTGCTGTTTCTTCTAGAACTAAAAAAAACAAAACAACAACAACAACAACAACAACAACTTTGGATGATTTAAAATTAAGGGCAGGATGTGCTGTATTAGTAAAATTATGCAGTTCATCCAATTAAGAGATTGACTTTTCCCATCTATGTATCCCATACATATTTTCTTAGGGGCTGTCAGAAAGCAGCTTTGGTGCCATTTACTTTTTGTGATTTTTTTCACGAAGATATTCTCAAGAATAATTGTAGAAAGATGTGTGGAGTTTAGTTTCCTGAGGTCAGCTTTTCCTGTGCAGTCCTTCCCCACCAAAAGGAAAATAACAATCTATAATAAATTAACTATATTTCCTTCACAAGGATCTGAATGTTGTCCCCTAGAAAGCAATTCTAGAAGTCTATGAAGCTGGCCTCCACACTATCTAGAAACAAAAACAAAAACAATCCCCAAAATAACATAAAATCAAATGTTTAAATCATCCTTGGAATTGAGTTAGTTGTCATTGGCAAACTGATACTCTCTTTTCTCTAGGAAGTGGTGACAGCAACAGTGGTGGGGCAATGGTACTGAGGCTTGGAAGTCAGTGATGTTTCCTAAGACTGTTGTCTAAAAATCTTTTCTACCAAGGGAGTAAAGGGATAACGAGCTGGGATATTTTTGAAGGATACTCACAATTTGCAACACAAATAAAATCTAGTTTTAAAATATGTGTGTTTTTTCAGCTCTAATGACTGAAAATGTTAAACTAAATATTTTGCTTAAACAAGTAAAGATGAAGGGGTTAGATGAGCAAATTAGAATGCAGAAGCTGCCTCTGCTGCCAGTTTTCCCTAGAAGAGAATGGCTAATTCATATGCGATGTATTCTTGTCTCTCCTTGGGAGAAAGAAAGGCTGCCCTGGGAGGAGCCCGGCTGTTCAGCATTTTGCTGCTGGTCAGGATTGATTCCAGATGTGGGAGGTAAATGCTAGAAAGAGTTTGGAAAATGGAGTGGAAATGAAAAATCCCTCAGGCCATTTGAGTGCTGATGACAGATGAGGTAGATATTTTCAGGTAACTAATGAACTTGCTGGGAGCTTGGAGAGTGCTTAGCCCAATAGATATTTAACAGGCAGGAAAGACCCAGCTGAAATACATGGCTGCTCCCATGCACTGTGCACCCAAAACAGGGGGAAGCGGGGAGTCCCAAGGGTAACACATAAATATCGAAAGCTAAGACACAGCCAGCTACTCTGTAAATAAGCTGAATTTGCCTTTTCCTGAAGCTAATTCACAATTTATGCGTGGATTTTTTTTCAATTTCTCATTATTTGATTTATCATGACTATGTCATCGTTCGAAGAAATATTTTTAAAAATGTTCCCCATGTGTAAGTCAGTCAGGCAGAAGAAGAGACAGAACGGCACAGTAGTTATAAGCAGAGTTTCTGGAGTGACTCAGACATGGGTTCAAATATTGGCTCTGCCACTTTCTACCTCAATCTTGAGCAAGTCACTCTCAGCCTCAGTTTCTTTATTTATAAAATGAGTAAAATCTTAATATTTATTTTGGATGAGTTGTGAGAATTAAGTGAGATGTTCTATGTAAAGCACTTAGCCCAACAGTCAATTAATGCTCAATAAATATAAAGCTAACATCATAATTTTTGTTATTTCAGGAATGGAGTTTGGGCCAGGAGGTGATACACCATCTCAGCATGAAAACAATTTAATCTTTTTAGTAGTAGAGATTTTTTGATTTATGAGCCATTCATATCATTAACAAGTGCTGCTATTTTCAACTTTAATATTGGTATTTCAGAGTTCTTGGTTGCAAGCAACAGAAATCTATAATTTACAACAAAAGCAATGAGGAGATTACATGAAGGGAAAGAGGGGGCTCACAGAATTGGAGGGATGCCGGAGAACAAGAAGCTGAAGGTAGGAAGCAGAGCAGGAGACACAGAAATCTATGGTACCTGGGGCAGACAGGCAGGCAGGTGAATAACTTCCTATTATTTACCTTCGTTCCAGACCAGTAGCCCAACACTCAAGGTCTCAGGAGAGAAGATCGTGCCTGACTGACCAGGCTCCGTTCACATGCTCAAATCCTGGCTGAGAGGACAGGGAGAGGAAAGATATGTAGAAGATGAGCCCCCAGCATTAATGTCTCACCTCAGTTACAGACACAAGGAGAAACTGATATACTATAAAGCAGGAAAATGTATGCTGGTAGCCAAAACTCATAAACATCCATCATTACTGATCCAATATTCTATAATGCTTTCCACAGATTTTTGCTTTCTTCTAAGCACATGCTCTTGGGTATAATGATCATGTTGCTCAAGTCACACTCCCAAGTTCTAAGAGCTGAAAAAGACTTAAAGGCAACTACCAGTTTCTCTTGCTTGACTTAGAAAGGGAAAGCAGTGCCTAGACTCCATCTCCAACGGGGTAACAATGGTCTGAGGAGAAAGACTATCTACACACACACACACACTGAAAGGGCCAGAAAGGTAAAGCCAGCATTGCCACATACAGTGGTGCAGATTGAGAAGGCAAGAGGGGACTGAAATTCAGTGTTCATTCCTCTCAAAATGCCTCTGCCCAGAGGAAGAAACTTCTTTTTATAATTTTCACAAGGACACCCCCACATTGTCAAGCCCTGAACACATGATGTTACATCAGCTCAGAAGGGGTGCCATTTTTGAAGTTGGGCAAAGTTACTTTATGGGCTAGTGGTGGCCCTTGCTAAATCCCACACTCGCCAGAAGGGAGGGAGAAAACAAATGAAACAGGGATGGCTGCCTCCCTCCATTTCTTCCTTTTGGCATTTTTTTATTGTCTTTTTCTTCTTCTTTCTCCTTGAATCAGAAAATCTCAACATTGAAGGAGCCTTGGACAACCACCTAATCCTATATTCATTGAATAGTTGAACTGTATCCGCCCGGCGTAATACCCATGGCAACTGGTCTTCCACATGTAAGCATCTCCATGGACAGGAAATTTGCCACCTTACCACATAGCCCTTCTCCCTTCTGATAGTTCTGAGGAAAATTCTTTCTTACATCGACCTGAGATGTAGGTACCTGTAATTTCTATTCCCTCTGATTAGTTCTTTATCTGTGGCTGCAATGAGCAAGCCTGACCCTTCTTACAAATGAGAGGCCTGTCAATAGTTGAAGTCCAATGTGATGCTTCTCCAAGGCTGTAACTTTCACACTCAGTCCTTGGGCAACATGATTTCATGATACATCTGGTGAAAACTTCTTTAATTTCTCTCTCATTCATATTATATAGCCTTCTTACAATGTGTCATCCAGAACTAAATGTAGCAGCCAAACATCTCCAAATGAAGCTTACTAGAATAATAAATATTAATAATTATAAAAGTCATAATAAAAATAGCTGCCCCAACTAAATTAAAAACTTGCTATATGCCAGGCATTGTGATAAACACTTTACTTATGATATTTAATCATCATAACAACCTTTCAGAGATTCTGTCATTTTTTTCCTTTTATAGATGATGAAATAGCCTCTGAGAGGTTAAGTCACTCACCCAAAATTTCCACTGCCAGGAAGTGGTAGTGATGGGATTCAAACCTGGGTGGCCCTGAGACCAGAGCTTCCACTCTACCCACTTCACTATACTTCTCTTACTACAGGTAAAAACCACATCAACTCTGTTCTTTTTTGCCATTTCTCCTGAGTGCTCACCAAGATTTCACCAGCCTTAAGCAAATTATCTGATATCATTCAGTGCCACGGTTCTTATTCTGGTAGTCATTTGCATGAAACATTTTTTGATAGAGATTATACTGCCGGGTTCCATGTACTGAGATATACATATACTGAGAGGAAGGGTATATCAAAAGTAGGTTGTCGAAGAGTAGGAAGCATTGCACCTAAACTTCCATGATTAACTCCATGTGTTTTACTCAAAGCATCAGATTGCTCTTTAGACTTCTTGGGTGCTTTGGAAATTTTGATGGTGCTTTTTGGAGAGTGGCTTGGGAAGCCAAAAAAGAGTTGAGGGCAATTACTGCTTTAACCAAAACAATAGAACAGCAGGAAGTTCAGTGCAGTCCCCTAGCTTCTCCCCTTCTTTACTCATTTAATCCTGGAGAAGTCTGTGAATTATGGTATACACTGAATTTCCAACTTGGTGGACATTGGCCCTTTTCATTATCTGAAGCTCTTTTCATTGCTCTGTTTCTGGGCCTTATGGGAAATGATTCAAGTACTCCATGGAAGATGATCAATTCTCAAGCTAACCCCAGACAAGTATGAAGAATTCTCCCAAAATCACATGATAGCAAGTTGATAAGATTTCTCTCATCTTCAGTCAGTGGGAAGACCAAACTGCTTAAACAAGTTTGCTTCCTCAGGGATGGGTGTGGTGGCTCACTCCTGTAATCCCAGCACTTTGGGAGGCGCAGGCAAAAACATCACTGGAGCCCAGGAGTTCGAGACCAGCTTAGGCAACAGAGTGAAACCCCATCTCAAAAAAAAAAAAAAAAAGAAAGAAAGAAAGAAAAAAAACCAGTTTACTTCCATAGCTGCTGCAGCTCTCCTAACAGTCCTAGAACTCTGGAAAGTCAGTAAGCTCTAATCACCATAACTGAGTTCACTCTGCCGTTTAGTAACAGAATAATTAATTCTGTTAGGATTGCGTCAATGAAAACATGTGTAAAACGGTGTCATAATACTAACTGTAAAATTCAGTGGCAAAATCCAGAGTGTTCTGAAGTAGCAGATCTCTGCTTCTTTAGGACAAGAGTTCTCTTTAGTTTTGCCCGTTCTTTTATCTCGGTCCCTAGCTTAGTGCTCAGCACATGGTAAACAGTCAATAAATACTTTTTGAACATCAGCTTTAACCTAACATAGAGGTGCCTTAAAAATGCCTAATCCTTCAAGAGGTTGTGAAACATCATGTATCTTTAAAATTGTCAGCTACTTTGAATTGTGAAGTCTTGTTTTTCTATTTGCTCCACACCTTAACCCCCTTACATAAAATAGGCTACTTTTATTTTTCACCAGTTTGTCTTTCCACTACTGTCAATGGTAACTCAAACCTAAACACTTTGATGGAGATATTTTCTTGTTTTAAATCGCCGCAGATGAAATGTTTAAAAGGAATTCCAAATTTTGGTCTCTTTCAAACTGACTCTATGCTGAATATGTAACGTTACCTTTTAAATTTAGAGACTTTACTGGCTAAGATTTGTCACTTGGACCTCAAATTTTAGGAGGAAAATGCTAGTTATAATTCAAAAGATCAGTTTTACGTTTTGTATGTAATATAGCCCACTAGGTGGCATACGAACACATGGAAAACTCGGTCTATGTATTAAAGATGAATCCAGTCTACTGTTTTAAAAATAGGTTTTACATCGCGTTGAACTATGTGGTTGTAATAGTATTGAAACTCTTAGCATTTGTGAACTGGAAAATTCGGTGGTGACAGAACTGTGTTTCTGTATTAGATAAGAGATGTTCTAATAGAATCCTGCTGCTCCTTTTGATGGAATACCGTTCTGAAATTGCATCCCAGGATGAAAAAGTTGGTACCGTGGCACCCTGTCAAGTAGCTCCTGTTGCTGTGAGGTGTGATTAAAAGACACATAAGCCAGCAGAAAATGTGACACAAAGGGCATCTATATAAAAAATTAACAGACTACTTGATATCATTTAGGCCAGATTTAGAATCACAATAAAGACCTTGTTTTAGTCTGTTTTGTGCTACTATCACAGAATACCACAGACTGGGTAATTTGTAATGAACAGAAATTTATTGGCTCACACTTCTGGAAGCTGAAAAGTTGAGTATCAAGGTGATGGCACCTAACAAGTGTCTTCTGGCCACATCATCACATGGCAGAAGGCGAGAGGGTGAGAGACGGAGCAAGAGGAGGCTAAAGGCACCCTTCCTAACAGTACCAATCCCACCATGGAGGTGGAGCCCTCATGGCCCTCAGCCCCCAGTACTGTTATGATAACAATTAAAATGTCAACATGAGTTTTGAAGGAGACAAACATTCAAACCATGGCAGCCCTCTTCCAGCATTCAGCATTTCTGGGCTAAGGAAATGGAAGCAGTTTGGATGAGGAAAGGAAGGCTTTCAGAAGAATCCCTCCTCCAGTGGGAGCACAGCTGTGCCTGTTAAATGACATAGGTTTCTCCTTGACCAAACTCTACTCAGGCTCTTCTGAACTCTTTTTTTCAACTAGTCCTCTACTTTTGGACTTCTGTGTTCATCTCAGCATTGTCTAGCTCTAGCAAGAACACTGCTGGCCGAGCACGGTGGCTCACTCCTGTAATCCCAGCACTTTGGGAGGCCAAGGAGGGCGGATCACGAGGTCAGGAGATCGAGACCATCCTGGCTAACACGGTGAAACCCCGTCTCTACTAAAAATACAAAAAAATTAGCCAGGCTCAATGGCGGGCACCTGTAGTCCCAGCTACTCGGGAGGCTGAGGCAGGAGAATGGCGTGAACCCGGGGGGCAGAGCTTGCAGTGAGCCAAGGTCGCACCACTGCACTCCAGCCTGGGTGACAGAGCGAGGCTCTGTCTCAAAAAAAAAAAAAAAAAAAAAAGAACACTGCTAAGTCAGTTCAGCTATCCTCCTTCTTTGATCACCTTTAATATCTAATCAGGTTCTTCATGCTCCACCATCCCCCAGGTGATGTCACCCTGGCCTGCCTTCAGCAAGAACCCCATTAGGTTGCTTTAGCTGCTATCGCCCTCTTATCCCTAATGTTTCCTCTTACCAGTTTTCGCACTGAGCCTCTCCACCCCCCACAACTCTGCTTCTTGACTATAAATTTCCACTTTTCCTTGTTGTACTCAGAGTTGAGGCTACTGGGCTCAGAAAACAATACCCCAGAGTATGGTGCTTTGACATGCTGGGGACTTTGATCTAAAGAAGCAGCATCAGAAACAAAGTATCTCTGATCTCCCTCTCCCCTCAGTCCTGTTTCTCTCCTGAAGTGCAAGAAGGGGTTTTCTCTGAGTTTTTCCTCATCTGATTAAGAGAAGTCCGTCCGGAAGGGCATGCAATTTTTGTAAACTCTTTCCCTGGAAACTACATTAACCAGAGAAGATTAATTCCTATGCAGGAGCGGAGACTAAAGGCCTCCAGGCCCAGGATACACTGCCAGATAGACTTTTCACCTATTCTTCTGAGGGTAGTAACCCTCAGAAGGCTTTATCTTCATAATAAGACAACCTTTGTTTGCAGTGCAGTTTCTCCCCTCACCCTCCTGTAGCTTGGCACCACTACCCTCCAGGAGCCTCTTTCTATAGCTCAAAATGCTATTTAAGCTTCAACCATCTGGCCCTTCTTTGAGTATCATATTTTGTGTGGCTCCCATGCACATGTGCACATAATACATTTGTATTCCTTTTCTCCTGTTAATCTGTTTACTGTCAGTTTATTTCATAGACTCAAATTACCAAACCTTCAGAGGGAAAAAGGAAAAAGCTCCTTTCACCCCTACGTGTACAGTCACCTCTCTCCTGCACTGCAAAACCCCATCTCAGTTGTCCTACTCCTATTGCAATGGTCCTGAATAAAGTCAGTCTCACTGCCCTTTAACAAGCATCATGAATAATTTTTTCTTTAACACAACCTCTCAGCTGTGGCCCTTGTTCTGTTTAGATAACTAGCAATTTGGCCAAGAGTACATCTGAAGACCTCCTGCCATCTTTCGAACTTAATAAAAATAGCTTTAATAGCTACATGCTTTATGAAATAATATTTACCATCTTTGTTTAAAAATGTTCCGTTCTTTCAACATTTTACTCTAAGATCCTAGATCTTTAGAAAGTTTTTCTTGACTTTCTAGGCCTGGGTAAGTTAACCCCTGCAATGTGCTCCTATAACATCCTATGTTTCTGCTGTTATTGCCTCAATTACACAGGACCGTAACTACCTGTTTAAGACCTGTCTCCCCCTCTAGACTGAAAGCTCAGTGAGGGTAGAGAACCTGGCTGCCCCGCTCTCCACTATTTCCTCAGGGGGATGCATAGCAGTGCCTAGCACTAAAAAGGTATTTGCTGATTAAACAAAAATGACTTCCGAAGAAAGTGAATATATTGACCTCTAAACTAAAAGTGTTAAAATGTTTGCAAGGGATTCTCCATAACATAAAATTCAAAGTTATTCCCTTCCTTATATTCTCAGATTCCAGCCTCTATTTTTATGATGGTTCTGGCCTTCTGCTTTAAGTCACCACCAAAGCAAATAGCGTCCAAAAACCGCCACCCAGAAATAACTTTGGGCTGTGCAAGCCAAATCAGAAGTATTCAATTAAATTAACATTTATTGACCACCAGTAAACATGAGAACCAAACTGTACAGGAAATATTTGGTATTTTATCCTCACCAGGGATGTTCCCAAGTGCATTATAATGTATCAAAATGTCTTATCATTTTTCTTTAATTAGATACCCTTGGATGGATGTACAGGAAACAGTGTACATTATGCAACAAAGTTTTTCTTAATTTTTGTCAAAGACAACCTTGCAAACAGGACTGGAGCTTCTAGCAGCTTCTGGCAAGGAAATTTTATAAATGAGAATTTGTAGCAGAGGTCACGAGTTTAGTCTCCGACATTGTATCAACTGGATTGGCATCCCAGTTCTATCACGTCCTGTCTTGAGACCTTGAGTACTTTATTTAACCTCTTATGAAGCTATAGTTTTAAAAGGGTAAAAATAGCATTTATCTTATGGGGTTATTGGGAAGATTAAATGAAACAACATGCATAAGCTCTTAGCATAGTGGCTGGCCCATAGCAAGAGATCAATAAACATTAG
This sequence comes from Gorilla gorilla gorilla, assembly GCF_029281585.2. Lineage (NCBI taxonomy): Eukaryota > Metazoa > Chordata > Mammalia > Primates > Hominidae > Gorilla > Gorilla gorilla. The sequence goes on along the minus strand of NC_073233.2, from coordinate 37,211,082 downwards.
ATATTATTATCATTATTATTTATCAGAATGGCTTTTCTTAGAAGCCTTTTGTAGTCAAAGACAGCCAAAATGAATATTCCATAGATTCTCTCATATATCTTTTGGTTCTGTCCATTAGACCCTGATATTGTTGCCGCAAATAAGTATACATGTGCCCCAAGAATATGCTAGGTTTTTGTATTGAAATCAGGAGCCACTGATAATCATCCGCCGCCTTTTCCTTTTTGGAATAACTTTTTCTCTCTATTATTCCCAAGATTAGGTGCTTGCCTCTATTTATTTAGTCATTCATCTGTCCATTCAACAGACATTGATTGCTAAGTAGTAGGTTTTGTGAATGCATAAATTCTACCTCAGAAAATCTGCAGTGTAGAGGGAAAAGTGAAACATGCACATACACATAACTTTAAAAGGTAAAAAGTGATGAGAGTCAGAGGGGAGAGACATAGCACAGTGGAATTCAGGACTCACATTGTGTGCCCATATAGACAGAGAGATGCTAGAGAGGATACAAGAAAAATGGAAGCCACTGTTCTTGTGCTTGTTGGGGCTCAGAAAACAATATCCCGAAATGAAGGCCTCAGAAGCAAGTGTTTTTTTGACCTTCTCCTTCCTTCTTGTCTCTCAGTCCCATTCTCCCCTGAGGCTAAAGTAGCCATAGAAACTACAAATCCCTTTTCCCCAAGGTAGGCCATAGAAACTAGAACCTCTTTGCCCACCAGCCCTTCATAAAACCTGAAAATATTGCTCTAATTTTCCCTCTGCCTTTCAAAGTAAAAACTGCCCTAAAATAAATTATCTGACCTACCTTGTTTGACTGTAGTTCATAAGACTCCCCATTCTTGAGAAGGGCCTGCCCCACACCCAGAAGGAAGGAAAGCTGCACAGAGAAGCCAAGAAGGACCTAGACAGACCAGCCTCACTGGGTAACCCCACTTAGTCCACTAGCATTAGGTCATATCCTTTTTGTCTAATCATATTTCTACACAGCTGTTCATACTTTGTTAACCTAAGCATAAAAATGGACACTTTCTCCTGTATCTGTCGGTCTTCGTTCTGAATGCTCCTGTGTATGCACATTTAATAAATTTTTATGTATTTTCTCCAATTAATCTGCTTTTTGTGAGTTGATTTTTCAGCAAACCTTCAGAAGGCCAAGGGGAAAGCTCTCCCTTGTCCCCTACATGCTTAAGGTGTTTGGAAACTTGGAGGGAGACAAAACTGAAACCATGAGTGATTTCGGTCTATATCCCAGCGATTGCCCTGCCTGGCCCTCAACAGACCTTCTAGTTGGAGAAGGAAATATCCTGAAGAATATTTGTGAAAATGAAAACAAAAACACCAAAGCACCAATTTCATGCCTGGACAAGGATGTCTTGAGATGAAGGAAGAAAATGAAAGCAACAGTTACGGCCTTATCACTATGAACAAGAAAGTCTTATAAGGGTGGGAACATTTTGCTTTATTTTTTTTGTCCCCATAGCACTTGGCTTCAAAGAACAAAAGATGGTGTTCACCAAGCAGACAACTTACCAAAGCCATTTTTTGAAATGATGCCCAATAATCAATATTAATTCAGTTTACATCAATGCATATTTATTAAATTCCTGGCATGATCAAGACATAGTGTTAGATGCTAGGGTAACACACAGACATAATGAAGACATATGATCTCTGCCTGCTCAACCCCAGGACACGACATTGAAGTCAAGTGGGACAGATGAGATGAGATGGGCACAAATATCCATGCTACAAGGTTTAGTGTGGCAAGTCCTACAGGAGTAATATTAAGAAAAGAGCTGTGGAAGTACATAAAGCAGAGGGAAAGGATTTCTGTCTGGGTTACTGAGGAAGGCTTCATGGAGGCAGTAGCATTCCAACCAGGCCTTGAAGGATGGATGAGATATCAAAAACAGTGTTGTAAGGAAGATCAATTTATGTGAAGGATGAATTTAAGCAGAGGTGTAGGCAGGGGATTGTCGAACGAATTGTAATATGGTCGAGTTAGAGAAGTGCTTTCCAATCTTTATGAAACCATAGGACCCTTCTTGAAGTGAGATTCTACAGTGACCCACACTGTGCTTAGAACAGAGCTCTAGTCTAAAATCCTGGTTGCACTAGAGATTCACAAAGCCTGGTTTAAACCCCAGGGTTGAAAACCAGAGAATAGAAAGTCATCATGGAAAGGCAGGGTGCAGCCTGCTTTGCATATCCAAGAGTAACTGTGGCCCCAGGGACAACCAGGAGCTTTGGGAGGTTTCTGAGCAGAGAAGTGACAAGATGAGCTATACTTTATGAGACTCCTCTGGTGATGATACATAAGATGGGTCAGAACAAGGGAAAACAACTTTATCTTGAAGCAATATAGGTTTATAGAAATTTAATAAGAAAATTATATATCATAATGAATCCCAAGAGCTATAAAAAGTGACCAAATCCACTGCCACAGTCCTGCAGAGGTTCTTTGTGACAGCCTTAGCTGCTAAGAAATTACCTCAGGCTGCAGCAGAGGAAAGAGTGCAGATTTTGTATTTCTAGAAACTAAGGTTGATGATGATATGGTTGAAGGCATGGGTTTTGAACTCACACAGATCTGTGTTTGAATTCCAGCTTTTAACAAAATTTCTTAAGCCCAAATGTCAATTCTCTCACCTGCAAAATCAAGATCGTATCAGCTTTGTAAGATTATTGTAGGGATTAAGTGAAGTCATTTATTTAAAGTGTTGAGCATAATGCTTAGCAATAGTTAGCACTCAAAACATAATTATTCTCCAAGACAAATTAAGTTACCACATTAAGAAGAGTGGGTGCCAGGTGGAATAGCAGAATCATTTACACTAATGTGGTTGCTGGGTTTCCCTTTGCTGATGCAAGCCTAGCCCTGTGCTGGATACTTTCTTCTCTTTGTTGAGCAGGGTTTCCACCAGCAAAGGCCTATTCCAAGGGCCCCAAAGACGTTGCTCACTTTCATTCCCACCCTCCTTTAGTGGAGAGGCTCCTGTCTCTCATGTGTTGATCTGCACAACTAGTTTAGCAAGTTGAGCCTACAACAGAATTCCTAAGCAACAAAAGAGAGAAATGATTTTGTCCGCACTATCAAGAAGTATGCTTTGTGGTTACTGTTAAGATAGATTGTGCAGCAAATTGGTGAAGGCCACATGGTGTGTCAGGGTGTATGTACAGTAATTGAAAAGTATTGCTTGCACACTTTCAGAATCCGGGAAATCTCCTAGCAGACAATGGCATCAAGGAATAAACTGTATCATAAAGGATGGATTCTAGCTGCATCCAGGACAAATGTCGCACACATGCCTGGGGGGATCTAGGAAGGGCTGATGTTCCTGTTTTCCATGAGGCAGAGAGAAGTAAGGAACTTTGTCAAAAACAGCCTCTGTGCTCTCATTTCCCATTTTTAATTTGGCTCATCATTTTAAGCTTCCTCAGATGCCCACCTGGAGAGTCATGGCACGCTCTCACTCTGGTGCTTCCCAAATGTGTCCAGAATCTTCATCAATCTCTCTTGCTAATCCTCACTCCCAAGGCTTAAATCACCCATTTCCTCCAAAGTCTCTCATCTAGCTGGCAGTTGCACCACATTTCCACAATCACCAGATGCAGAAGGCTGAGTGAAGACTTTGTTTGCCTTATGAATTTGTTCTTTGGTGTCCTTGGCTTGGGTCTGAGTGGATGAGCTTTGATTAGATTTCAGAACTGAGATTGAGTTCCTATGGACTCCATTGGGAGCCAGAAGAAGAATGAAGTGACAGAGGGACTGCTGATCTTTGACCTTGGCCCATTGATGGCTCTTGTCATCACTGTTGGTGGCTGCTCTGAACAAAAAATGCATTGTCTCCCCAGCTATTGTGGCCTGGCCTTCACAGTCTGTCTTCGCAGGATGTAACGTTTAATCAGGGATGTGTTCTTCTACCTAGGGCAAAAGGTGGGTGAGGAAGGCAGATCAAGCAAGTTAGCAGTACTCCACAGACTCAGAACTTGAGAAGGAAACATTAGGGAACATGACAATGTTAATAGGAATGAGTTAAAAATTAATATTCACTGCAGTTGCAATATATTAGACATTTACATTGGTTGTTTCACTAAATCCTCTCAACTACCCTGGGAAGTTGGTACTCTCTTACTTTTTAGATTAAAAAATCTGATGTTTCATCCTTTTCTCTTTAACATAGGAAACAAACTAGGTAGATCTATGATTCTATGACTTGATCCCAGGCATTGAATCCAGAGTGTGGGAATATAACTACTACTTGGCATTACTCTCATGAATCAGGAAGGCAGTTGAAAACTAAAGTGGCTTTAGAAGCTCTCCTAACTCCTCTGGAATCAGGAAGTCAAAAGCATTCTCTGTGAAAAGTTTCTTAGGTTCCTTTCCCACTGTCTACATAGTCACCATCTTCCAAGGCTGTGGTCAGGACTCACTTCTCTGTAACTTCTTCCTTGAGAGATTTTCTGGACTCTCATAACAATATCTCACCCAAATTAGCTCAGGAATTCCTCAAAGCAAAGATATTGATTAAATTAATTAAAAGTTGAGCTTAGAGAGGGTTCATCCAAGGTCATATTTCTAGCAAGTAACTGAGCCTGGATTTGAAACCAAGATATCTGACTCATAGTCAGTGTGCTTTATCTCTACATTACATTGCCTTCTCTTATTAAAGGCTGGATGATATACTTTATCAAGTAATCTATACTTTTTGCTTTCTTTTCTACATGCCCATGTAAGAAAAGAAAAATAATTTTTTTCTTCAACCATCACAGGTTCTTTGTTCCAATGGATCCCTATAATGAAAGACAATTAACAAGAGAAAACAAACAGATGTTTATTAATATGTATATTTCATATCTCACAGGATAAACCTAGAAAATCAGTAGTTCTCAAAGAGGTGGAATTGAATTCTAGCTTATATAGCATTGTTGGAAACAAGTGCTCAGTGTAGCCAAAAGAAACCCACATTCAGACAGAAAATTTCTCAGCAAGGCAACTTTACTTCTGCAGAAGGGTACTGCTTGCACCTGATGCAATCACAAGAGCACACTGAACAAAGGAGGAAGGAGCTTTTAACCCTAATGCAGTTCCTGTTTCTGTGTCCTTTGCCTATTGGCTGGGGTTGGACCACACAATCTAAGCTGATCCCGATTGGCTGAGACTTAAACTTTTCCAAATAAGGTAAACATGTGATTTGTGAAAAGAAGAAGGTGGGGAAGAAAGAGGGTTGGGTTGATTTACAACTTTTACAACTTATGACCAGGAGGTTGAGTCTTTGAAGAGAAACTTAGTTGTTCCAACAACATCTTCAACAAAGAACAGTACATTTTAGAGAAGTGACAAGACAAAGGAAAAGAACTTTGAGTCTCCCAGGAGCAGCAAGTTGTGAGAAGGCAAAACAATGGTAGATAAAGGCTGGTTAGTGAAACTTATGCATGAAAATTCTTCCAGTACCATCTCTAGACAATCAGGGTCAAAAGTTGTCTTTAGTGGTTAACCTTTGTTCTCCTTGGAGAAAGAGGGGTGGGATGCCTTTTGTCCTTATAAATCTATGTCCTGCTTTAAGACAAAGAGAGGAAGAGTAGAGAGCTTTCCTGCATTTGCTTCCCTTGTCTTTAGCTCAGTAATACTTCATATTTGGGGGTGGCACAATCTGGCCTCCCACACCCAAAATACATGACCTAGGCTCTCTAAAAGAATCAGAGGTATTAGTCTTGCTCTCAGAGAGCATGCATTCTAGTTTACAATAACTTTTGTCTGTCTCGTTTGTGCAAATAAACATCATCACACTTGAAATTTGGAAGAAACTACAGGGAAAGGGAATATATATATATACTAGCTAGCAATGGCTTTGAGGAAAAGTATCTTGTTATGACCTGTTCTCTGATAGTAGTTGTCTTTTCTCCTCAGTTAATTATTTTTTTGTTTGTTTTTTTCTTTTAGATTATTTGATTTTCAATGCTGTAGAAGATCAAAGAAAAATAACGATTTCATGTTCAAAGTGAGAAAACATGTCACATTTTTCTTTGATTAGTGCCTAGGGCAGTGTTTTGTTTTCTTTAAGTCACACCAAGTCTGATTCCAGACCTGATGGATTCAGTCTGAGACAGACTTGAAAAAGTTCAAGTCTGGTTTTTTCACCACTTTGAAGTGGTGAAAAAATTCAGTATTGGCAATAGAGTCCTTTATCCCTTCAAAGTAACATCCTACAAGGGAGGTGATATAGTTTGGATATTTGTCCCCATCCAAATGTCATGTTGAAATGCAATCACCAATGTTGGAGGTGGGGTCTGGTGGGAGGTGTTTGGATTATGGGGGTAGATACCTCATGAATGGCTTGGGCCATCCCCTTGGTGATAAGTGAGCTCTCCCTCTGGGTTTACATGAGATCTGTTCATTTAAAAGTGTGTGGCACCCCTCTGACTCCCCGCACACACACACACTCTCTCTCTTTCTTCCTACTATTCTTGCCATGTGATGTGCCTGATCCTCCTTCGTCTTCCACCATAATTGGAAGCTTTCTGAGGCCTCCCCAGAAGCAGATGCTGCTATGCTTCCTCTTCAGCTTACAGAACAATGAGCCAATAATTAAATCTCTTTTCTTATGAATTACCTAGTCTCAGATATTTCTTTATACCAGTGAAAGAACAAGCTGATATAGAAAATTAGTGCTGAGGAGTGGGGCATTACTACAAAGATACCAGAAAATGTGGAAGCATCTTTGGAAGTGGGTAACAGGCAGAGTTTAGATGAGCTTGGAAGGCTCAGAAGGAAGGAAGATGAGGGAATGTTTGAAATTTCTTAGAGACTGGTTAAGTGGTTGTGAGCAAAATGCTGATAGTGACAGTGAAGGCCAGGCTGCCAAGGTCTCAGATGAAAATGAGAGACTTATTGGAAACTGCAGCAAAGGTCATGCATGTCATGCTTTAGCAAAGAATTTAGCTGTGTTGTGCTTCTGCCCTAGGGATCTGTGGAAATTTGAACTTCGTAGTGATGAGTTAGGGTATCTGGCAGAATAAATTTTTAAGCAGCAAAGCGTTCATGAGGTAGCCTGGCTGCTTCTAACAACCTACACTCTCAGATGCAGGAGCAAAGAAATAACTTAAGTTGGCACTTCTATTTAAAAGGGAAGCAGATTAAAAAGTTTGGAAAATTTGCAGCCTGGCCATGTGGCAGGGACACAAAAAAATAGCTTTTTTTGTGGGGGGAGGAGAAGAATTCAAACAGGCTGTGGAGCAACCACTTGCTAGAGAATTTGCAAAACTAAAAGTGAGCCAATATCCAAGACCATGGAGAAAAGGCCTCGAAGTCATTTCAGAGACCTTTGAAGCAGCCCCTCCCATCACAGGCCCAGAGGCCTAGCAAGGAAGAATGGTTTCATGGGCCAGGCCCAGAGCTCCACTACCCTGTACATCCTCCAGACACTGCTTCCCACATCCCAGCCACACTGGCTCCAGCCTGGGCTCAAAGTGGCTCAGGTACAGCTCAAGCTGCCACTTTGAAGAATGCAAGCCACAAGCCTTGTCTACTTTCATGCAGTGTTAAGCCTGTGAGTGCACAGAGTGCCAGAGTTAAAGATACTTGGGAGCCTCTGCCTAGATTTCAGAGGCTACATGAGAAAGCTGGGTTGCCCAGGCAGAAAGCTGATGCAGGGGCAGAGTCCTCATAGAGAATCTGTACTAGGGGAGTGTAGAGGGGAAATGTGGGGTTAGAAACCCTACAAAGAGTCCCCACCAGGGCACTGCCTCATGGAGCTGTGGGAAGGGGGCCACTGTCCTCCAGACCCAAGAATGATAGATCCACCTGCAGCCTACACCTTGTGCCTGGAAAAGCTGCAGGCACTCAATGCCAGCCCATGAGAACAGCTGCGGTGGCTGAACTCTGCAAAGCCACAGGGGTGGAGCCACCTAAGATCTTGGGAGTCCACCCCTTGCACCAGTGTGCCTTGTATGTGGGACATGGTATCAAAAGAGATTATTCTGTAGCTTTAAGGTTTAATGTCTGCCCTGCTGGGTTTTGAATTTGCATGGGGCCTATAGTCCCTTTCTTTTGGCTGATGTCTCTCTTTTGAAATGGGAATGTTTATTCGATGCCTATACCCCCACTGTATCTTGGAAGTAAATAACTTGTTTTTGATTTTACAAGCTCCTAAGTGGAAGAGACTTGCCTTGTCTCAGATGAGACTTTGGACTTTTGAGTTAACACTGGAATGAGTTAAGACTTTGGGGGATTATTGGGAAGGCATGATTGTATTTTACAGTGTGAGAAGGATATGAAATTTGCAGGTGCACAAGGGTGGAATAATATAGTTTGGATATTTATCCTGCCCAAATCTCATGTTGAAATTTTATCCTCAATGTTGGTGGTGGGGCCTGGTGGGAGGTGTTTTCGTTATGGGGGCAGATCCCTCATGAATGGCTTGGATCATCCCCTTGTGATAAGTGAGCTCTCATCCTGAGTTCACATGAGATCTGTTCATTTGAAAGTGTGCGGCAACTCCCCCTGACTCTCTTGCTCCTGTTCTTGCCATGTGATGTGCCTGCTTCCCCTTTGCTTTCCACCATGACTAGATGCTTCCTGAAGCCTCTCCAGAAGCAGATGCTGCTATGCTTCCTGTACAGCCTGGAGAACTATGAGCCAATTAAATCTTTATATATATATATATATATATATATATATATATATATATATATATATATATATATATTACCCAGTCTCAGGTATTTATAGCAGTATAGCAGTGCAAGAATGGCCTAATACAGAAGGCTTCCATGATATGGAAAATAGCAGAAGGATGGGAGGAAAAGGGATTGAAGAATTTCTGGCTTCTGACATAAAGCCAGTATAAACCTTGTATAATAATACCTCCAGCATGTAAACTAGAAAAATAAGTAAAAGTGAACTTTGAAAAGAAATGTTATGGGAATAGATGCATTTCTAGGTCTTGGATCTGGTTACAAGTGGGAGAAATGTCTCTCCTATGAATCTACAACCATAAGCCCACATTCTATCAGGTTTGGGCCTGAAACATCACAATTAATTTAATAATTTATTTATTTAAATTAATAAATAATTTAAAGTGGTCTCAGGTAACAATACCCAAAGCTGTCTGGCAAAAACAATGGAAATATTATTTGGAGGATTAGGCTTCAAAATCAGGCTTCAGAGGATTACCATGGATAATAGTTCTAAGGAACATGAGCAAACAATAAAAGATGACTAAATGCATGACTAAACAAACCACTATTATTAAAAATCAGTAGAAACAACAAACTATAGAATATAAACTGCCAAAATTACAGATGTTGGGGTTATCTGATGCAAAATATAAAATGATATCATTTAATATGTTTAAAAAATAAAAGAGAGTATAGTAATTTTGAAGAATGCAAAGAGATGGAAACAGTGAGAGAAATTGAAAAGACATGGAAGACAGATTGTGAGAGTTCAATAAATGTCTAGTGTAGTTCCAGAATTGCTAATAGAGAGAATTGGAGACAGCTAATATTCAATAAAATAATAGCTGATATTATTTTTCTAGAATTTATGAAAGATACCAATAATCAAATTCAGAAAGTCAAGTGGACTTTGTATTGAAACTTCAGAATACCAAAGACAAAGTGAATACCTTAAAGCTATCTAGAAAGAAAAGACAACTACAAAGACACAACCACTAGAAATGACAGCACAGTTCTTAGAAGTGACAGCAGAAATCAAAAGACAGAAAATCAATATTATCAAAGTGCTGAAAGACAACCATGTTATTCTAGAATTCTATAACTTCTACAATTTTATTTCAAAAATGAAGGTTATGTACAAACATTTTCAGGTAAATAAAAGCAGTGCATGCCACCCAATAAATGCTCTCTCACTAATAGAGACTCTTACAGGACTTCTGAGAGAGTAAATATAATCCTAGAAGGAAAGTTTATGATGTTAGAAGTAATTGTTAGCAAAGAAAATATACAACTATGGGAAAATTGAAAGAAACATTGATGTATAAAGTAATAATAATGTTTAATATGTCGGGCAAAACAAAATAAAGATAAAATGAAAACCCTGGAAAGTAGCACTTAAGTCAGGAGGGAGATGAATGGAGTTAATGTAGTTTTCTAAATTCTCTCAAAATGATCCAAAAAGGGGAAATATATTGATTTTTTTAAATTATTTTGAAACGTACAGAAAAGTTGTAAGGACACCATAAGTAACTTTTTTTCCCTGAACCATTCGAAAGTAAGTTGCAGACTGGATGTCCTATGACCCATGAATAATTAGGTGTGTGATTCCTACAAACAAGAATATAAATGAACATCAATACATTACTATATTTAATCCTTACACCTATTCAAATTTTGCCAATTGCCCTAATAATATTCTTTATAGCAAAAGGATTCTGCTCACAGTCATATGCTGCATTTAGTTGTCACATCTCTTTAAGTTAATATATTTTTTTCTCCCTGATTTTCATGGCCTTGATACTTGAAAATTATAGGCTGGTTATTTTGTAGAATGTCCCTCATTTGGATTTATCTGATGTTTTCTCACGATTTAAATTAATGCATGTTTGGTAGAAATAGCATAGACAAACTACTGTGTTCTCATTGTATCCTGTTAAGTGGCTGTTAAGTGGCTGTCCCTTTCTGAAGATGCTAAATCTGACCCCTTGGTTGAGGTGATATCAGCCTGGCTTTTCCACCCACTATGGAAAAGCTATTCTTTTTTTTTTTTCCTTCATAGTTAATTAGTACTTGATAGAATGTACAATAAAACCATGAAAATAGCTCATTCCTCATCAAATTTTCATGCATGTATGTAAAGAAGTTTCCTGACTCAATAATTTTCAACTTTACAATGGTGGGAAAACAATGTACATTTAATAGATACTGTATTTCGAGTACCCATATAACCATTCTGTTTTTCATCTTCAGTATAATATTCAATAAATAATGTGAGATAGCCGATACTTTATTATAAAATAGGCTATCTATTGGGTGATTTTGCCAAATTGTAGGCCAATATAAGTGTACTGAGCACATTTAAGGTAGGCTAGGCTAAGCTATGATGTTCAAGAGTTTGGGTGCATTAAATGAATTTTCAACTTATGGTATTTTCAATTTACGGTGGGATTATTGGGGTGTAGCCCTATCATAAATTGAGGAGCATCTGTATTTCATTTTGACTCATGTCTATTTTATTAAATGGGTTATAATCCATTATTCCCCTTACTTAATTTGATGCTCAAATTGTCCTTGGTTTTATCAATGAGAGTTCCATCAGGTGCACTTCTGTGTTATTTGGAATGTCCACAGCATTCTTTGAATAACTCCTTATTTTATGGCATGAAAAAGATGTCACCTTGTTCCTTCCTTGCAATCCTCATGGGAAGATCTCCCTCACGCTGCTCTGGCTCCTTCCCCTTATGCAGAACCACCAACCTGATCAGCAGCTCATCACCACTCGGACTTCAACGCCCCCACAGGCTGCCTTCCCACATGAGTATTCTCCTCACCCCTCTTGAGCTTCCATACCCTGAACCAGAAGACTGCCTTTATCACTGAACCTTCTCCAACCTCCACACGGAAACCTCCTTGCTCTGCTTAGGTCACTTTCTGGAGAGTACACACAACCTCCCCCACTCAAGCTCTGATACTCCTCATCACATTGCCCTTCCATGAGGTTGCTTCACCCATCCTGAACAGGCTCCAACATCACGCCCGGGCAACCCTCCTGCATAGACAACCTCATCCCCAAACACAGCTCTAACACTCCACGCCAAGTGGGGCTGCCCTGCTCACTCCATGTAGATATCTTCTTCACCCCAGTTGTGCTCTGCCACCTTCTCTCTGATGGGGATTCCAAGCTTCCTGGGTCCACCTAATGGATTTAGGAGTAAATTGTTCGGGAAGGGAAAGGAATGAAAGGAAAAGGAAGGGAAGGAAAAAAGGGAAGAAGCAGGGAGAGAAGAGGAGGAAAAAAGAGAGAAACAGGGAAAAATGGGAAAATAAGTAGAAAAGGTAGAGCTTTATTTTTAAAGCTTGTTAAACTAAAATGCATGTTGAAAATTTGAGGTTAATCCTTAAAAGGATAGAGAACGAGTGTGTAACATCAAAACTAGTAGAAAAAAATGGAATAAGAAGGAAAAACTAAAACAATGCAAAAGAAGGCAAGAAAAGAACAAAACAAGAAGCAAAGAAACAAAAAGAGACAAATAGAAAGTGCTAAATATGTTGGTAGAATTTAATCTAAATATGTTAGGGACCAAAATCATTGAAAAAGATTCAAATTATCTAATTAAAAGATAAAGATAATTAGGCTGGACATAAAAAACAGACTTCCAACTATATGCAGTTCACAGGCCAGACCTGAAACATCAGGATACAGAAAGTTTGAAAAGGTCCTGGAGGCTGCAGTCTGCAGTGAGCCAAGATTGCACCACTGCACTCCAGCCTGGGTGACAGAGCGAGACTCCGTCTCAAAAAAAAAAAAAAAAAAAGGTCCTGGACCCCGTTTCCCCCTTAGACTTTGGAGGAGCAAGAGGTCCCAGAGTCCAAGTGATGGAGGAGTCTCTGCTCAGGATGGCGGCCCTGCATAAGACCAGCTGAGCTGGATGAGAGGGTCTCCTGCAGGGCCGCAAGGAAAGAACAAGATGAGCCTGAAACATCTTTTTTGTGCCGTTAAGTAAGAAAGTGCTCAAAGAATACTAGGGACATGTCAAAAGGACATAGAAGCCAGTGTGAAGGGGCTCCTACTGAGCAAATCTCAGTGATGCTGATGCCCAATAGCTGCTTTCCCCAGGTCAACTGGTTTCCGTCTAAGTTCCGTCAATGGGAGGCTGAGTTTGGACTATCAGTGGAAGACCGTGCCCAGGAGTTTCCTCTCTTTCAGGGAGTCTCCAGCTCCAGAGGTCTTTCCTGCACTGTTACAGCTCCTCTGTGGTTCTAGGTAATGTGGGTGACCATGACTCCTGGGCTCTACTATCACTTTCTCTCTCCTTTGTTTCCCCACCTGCTTCATGGTAGCAACTTCTTGCTGTTGCTCATCTTTACATTGCTTCACCATCCCTGTTGGGTTTCTCTGAATGCCTATCATTTGTGTATCCCATTTCCTGAATTAAATTCTCTATGTTTAGATATTTAAGGAGGTCTCTGTTTTTCCAATTCGACCCCTACTGATGCTGTAGACAAATACTGGCAAAAAGAAAGATGGTATAATTATGTTAACATTAGACAGCACGGACTTTCAGACAAAAAACATGCATGAGATAAACATATAACATAACACAATTATGCAATATAAGAAAATATAACAAAATTCTAAATAGTATGTACCTAATAATCTACCAAGTTATATGCAGCAAATACTAATAAAACTGCAAAGAAAACAGACAAATCACTATTAAAATGGGATATATTTAGCACATTTCTCTCAGTAAGTGATAGCTCATGCTCTCCAGGAATAAGAATATAGATTTCTAAAATACAATTAAGAAACTTTATCTAGTGGACATACAAAGGCCATCACACCAATAACAAGAGAATACATATTTTGTTCAAGCACACGTGGATCCCAGATCACATTTTACGCAATAAAAGAGGGCTTACTAAATTTCAAAGGGTATCATACAGCCCACATTCCTAACAATAACACAATATGTTAGAAATCAATAACAAAGAGGCAGTTAAAATAATCTCATACATTTGGGAGAAAAAAAACCTCCTGAGTAAAGAGGAAATCACAATAGAAATTTTAAAATACTTGTATCTGAAAAATAATAGAAAAAATAAAGTAGTATTTTAGGAAAATTTCATGCCTTATAAATTTCTATATAAAAAAAGGAAGGATTAAAATTAAGAATGTTGGACCATCCTGGCCAACATGGTGAAACCCCGCCTCTACTAAAAATACAAAAAAAAAAAAAAGCTGGGCGTGGTTGTGGGTGTCTGTAATCCCAGCTCCTCGGGAGGCTGAGGCAGGAGAATGGCGTGAACCCAGGAGGCGGAGCTTGCAGTGAGCTGAGATCGCGCCACTGCACTGCAGGGTGGGCGATAGAGCGAGACTCCGTCTCAAAAAACAAAAAAAAAGAATTTTAAATAGGAACAACAGTCTAAACCCAACAAAAGTAGAGGACAGAAAATGTCAAAAACAGGAGCAGATATTAATAAAAAATTAAAAAAAGGGTAAATTCAGCTGCATTAAAATTAAGAAATTTTGTTCACTAAAAAGCATAATAGAATGAAAAAAGAACATATACTGGAAATGGCATTTATAACATATATTAGCAACAAAGGAACAATATTCAGAACATAAATAATTCCTACCCATCAATAAAACAAACAACCCTACCAAAAATGACAAAATAAATAAATAAGTACTTTACAGAGGAAGAAACTTGCACTGGCATAAACATATGAGAAGATGCTCTACTTTATTAATAATAGACTAAATCCCAAACATGTTTTTTTGTTGTTGACATCCACAAGAATGACAAATTTTCACACATGACAATCCCAAACGTTGGTGAGGAGGTGGAGTAAAGAGGATTTATGCACTGTTGTTGGGAATGTAAATTGAAACAATTTTTGTGAATAACCCAGTACGTTTGGATATGCATATGCCATACAACCAATCAATTCATTTTCTAGGCATTCCCTAAATTAACTGATGCACATATGCACCAGTAGCTGTGTACAAGAATGTCCATGCAACATTTTCGTAAATATACTTTATTTTTAGAGCAGTTTTATGTTGAGAGCAAAACTGAGCAGAAGGTATGGAGTTTTCATATACTCCCTGATCTGACACAGGCACAGCTTTTCCACTGTTAATGTCCTGTACCCCAGGGGAACATTTGTTATCATCAATAAACCTACATTGACACATCATTGTCACCCAAAGTCCATGGTTTACATTAGGGTTCACTCTTGATGTTGTACATTCTCTGCATTTTGAGAAATCTGTAATGGTATGTATCGACCATTTTAATATTATATAGAGTAGCTTCACTGCCTGAAAAATCCTCTGTGCTCTCCCTATTGATCCATCCTCTCCTCAAACACACATCAACCACTGATTTCTTTACTGTCTTCATAGTTTTGCCTTTTCCAGAATTACATATAGTTAAAATCATACCATATGTAACCTTTCCAAATGGCATCTTTCACTTACATATGCATATGAGCTTCTTCTATGTCTTTTCATGGCTTGATGGCTCATTGCTTTTCAGTGCTGAATAATATTCATTGTCCGGATGTGCCACAGTTTACTTATCCATTCACCTGCTGAAGGACATCTTGGTTGCTTTCAAGTTTTGGCAATTATGGATAAAGCCACTATAAACATCCTAGTGCTGGTTTTTCTATGAACAGAAGTTTTCAACTCATTTGGGTAAATACCAAACAGCATGACTATTGGATCAGATGGTAAGAATATCTTAGTTTTGTAAGAAACTGCAAATGGTAAGAATATCTTAGTTTTGTAAGAAACTGCAAAATCATCTTCCATATGCCTGTATCATTTTGTATTCCCACCAGCAATAAATGAGGGTTCCTGTTGCTCCACATTCTTGCTAGCATTTGGTGTTGTCAATAGTCTAGATTTGGCCATTCTAATAGGTGTGTAGTGGAATTGCATTGTTGTTTTCATTCTCAATTCCCTAATGCCATGTGATATTGAACATCTTTTCATATGCTTCTTGGTTACCTGTGTATCTTCTTTGGTGAGGTATCTGTTCAGGTATTTTGCCCATTTATAACATCAAGTCGTTCATTATCTTTTGATTTTATGGGTTCTTTGTAGATTTTTTGGATAACAGTTCTTTATCAGATGTACCTTTTTGCAAATATTTTCTCCCAGGCTGTCATCTAATTAATTGTGACATTTTCTTTTGCAGAGTGGAAGCTTTTAATTTTAATAAAGCACAGCTTAGTTTTTTTTCATGGATCATGACTTTGGTTTTATATCTAAAAAATTATTGCCATATCCAAGGTCATCTAGATTTTCTCTTAAGTTATCCTCTGGAAGTTCTATGGTTTTTAGTTTTACATTTAGATCTATGACCTATTTTGAGTTAATTTTTGTGAATGGTGTAAAGTCTATGTCTAGATTTTTTTTTTGCATATGGAAATTCAGTTGTTGTAGCACCATTTGTTGAAAAAGCTATCTTTGCTTTATTGTATTACCTTTGCTCATTGTCAAAAATCAGTTGACTATATTTATGTGGGTCTATTTCTGGGCTCTCTATTCTGTTCTATTGATCTATCTGTGTATTCTTTTGCTAATATTATACTGTCTTGATTACTGTAGCTTTATATCAAATCTTGAAGGCAGGTAATGTCAGTTCTCTAAACTTTGTTCTTCAATATTGAGTTGACTATTCTGGCCCTTTGACCATAAACTTTGGACAATCAGTTTGTTGATATCCACAAAATAACTTGCTGAGTTATATAAATAAGATGTACAGATAAACTTGGGAAGAACTGAATCTTTACACTATTGAGTCTTCCTATCCATGGAGACAAACTATCTTTCCATTCATTTCGTTATTTTATTTCTTTCATCAGAGTTTTGTAGTTTTCCTCATATAGATCTTGTCCATATTTTGTTAGATGTCACTTAAATATTTCATTTTGGGGGGTGCTAATGTAAATGGTCATGTGATTTAATTTCAAATTTTCTTGTTCATTTCTGGCATATAGGAGAGCAGTTGACTTTTATATATTAACTTTGTATGCTGCATTTATAGTTCTAGAAAATGATATAATCACTTAGTTTTATAATGTTTAAAAATCAGTTCAGATTTTCTACAAAGGCTGTCATGTCATCTGTGAACAAAGGAAGTTTTATTTCTTCTTTCCAAATCTGTATACTTTTTATTTCATTTTCTTGTCTTATTTCATTACCTGGGTCTTCTAGTACAATGGTGAAAAGCAGTGATGAGAAGGGACATCCTTGCTTTGTTCCTGATCGTAGCAGATAAGTTCTGAGGTTTTCACCATTAAGTACGATTTTAGCTGTAAATTTTTGTAGTTGGTCTTTATCAAATGTAGGCAGTTCCCAACTATTTCTAATTTGCTGATCAAGTTTTTATTATGAGTGGATATTGGGTTTTGTCAAATAATTTGCTGTGTCCATTGATAAGACCATGTGATTTTTCTTCTTTAGACTGTTGATGTTATGTATTACATTAATGGAATTTTGAACGTTGAACCAGCCTTGCATACTTGGGATAAATTCTACTTGGTTGTGGTGGATAAATCTTTGTATACATTATTGTAGTTGATTTGCTAATATTTTGTGAGGAATTTTACATCTATGTTTATGAGTGATATTGGTCTATGGTTTTCTTTCCTTGTAGTATCTTTGTCTGGTTTTGGTATTGGGGTCACGTTTGCCTCGTAGAGTATTAGGGAGTATGCCCTCTGTTTTTATCTTCTGAAATAGGTTGTAGAGAATTGGTACAATTTCTTCCTTAAATATTTGGTAGAATTTACCAGTGAACCCATCTAGGACTGGTGCTTTCTGTCTTGGAAAGTTATTAATGTTTGATTTAATTTCTTTAACAAATGTAGACCTATTCAGATTACTTATATATTTTTGTGTTGGTTTTGGTAGATTGTGTTTTTTAAGCAATTGGTTCATTTCATCTAGGCTATCAAGTTTATGAGCACAACACCATTTTAATAATAAAAATAATTTGAAACAACCCATATATCCATAATCATTAAAATAGATAGATGAATTGTGGTTTAGTCATCTGATGAGATATTATACAGAAATAAAAATATATGACCCATACTTGTGTTTCCCAATCTTTTTTTTAATATCATATCCCTGTGAAGTCTTTTTAGGTATTTTTTTCTGAACAACCCTGGGTGAAATTTTAATGCCACAGACAAACTGCATATTTATAGATCATATATACAACTTTGCTGTATACATTAAGACTAAGATATAGATCATATATGTAACTTTGCTGTACACGTTATGAATCAAATTTTACCCCTTGAGGGCAGTAGCACCCCCATTAAGAAAGCATGATTCAATCATCCATATAGATGAATCCTAATATCACATTATTAGGTTCCAAATAGGCAACTCAAAACACTACATTGTTTAGGAACACGAATATATGTGGTAAAATTAGAAAGAAAAATGAGGTTAGAATAAACATAAAATTTCTTCAGCAGTTTCCACTTCAGAGCAAGTAGGCAGAGGGATGGGTGAGTCATGCAGGAATTTTAAGTTATTGGTAATAACTTAAGCTGTTTGGTTGGTACATAGGTGTTTTAAAATTATTAGTATTTAAAATGTACATATATTCCATATGCATTCTTTTGCATATATTCTACATGTTACCAAATAAATGCAACACAAAGTGATAAGTGCAACTGCACAGGTGAATTTAAGTAGATGACAAAAAGGAGAACATGATCCACTGCCTGCAAGATTCAGACAGATCTTCAGAGAAGAGGATATGAGTGGATATGTTTCTAAAGGATTCATGGGAGTTTACAGGTAGAGGTAGAAAAAAAAATTTATGCGGAGGGTTTAGACACATAAAATAGTTTGGGCTTTGGAGGGATTGTAAAGAATTCAATATGCTTTGGAGCATTGAAAGTAGGGGAAAATGTGAGCTATTGATGCTTGATAAATGTAGAAAGATTAAAACGACAAACAGAGGGACATCATTTCTGTAAGTTTCTTCATGATAGGTTTTATCTTATGCCTAAAGCAGAATAAAGTGGTCTGAACTTTTCTTGTAAATAAAACTACCAGCCCCACCTCAGAGCTAAGAGTTCTAATCCTTGACTAAACAAGCTGTGAGTTCTATACTGCCATCTGTATCCACTCAGCCTTCTTCCCATTTGGCCTTGCAAATTGTTCTTTTTCAAAGTTCAAGATTTTTAATCCTTCTGGGCAAGGCTTCACTAATTAAAGCCTAAACAATCTTAAAAGCAAATGAGCTTTTGGGGGCCCTGGGCACCGTTCCATGGCTCTGGATCCATTGTTTTTATTTCTTAATACTCAAAAGGACTTCTTTGTTTAATTCTGAGCTTCCATAAGTGCCCTTTTCTCACTTTGAGTCTCTTTCCTCTCTTTTGGCTCTACTTGAGCTCACCACAATTGGTCTAACAGAATCCCACCTAAAAGAAGCTCATCTTTTTGAGGTCACATGATCTGATTCTCTTTGTAAATGCTTACTACATATGCCAATCCCTCAGCTCAGTCACCGCTTGTAGTTGCTTCACATGTGCAATTTCCAAGACAGAAAATACAGATGCAAAGTGTGTAAGTGCAAAGAGTAACACATTCCTGATAAGAGAAAATGGAATTTGGGAAGTAACCCTTGATGTACTGGATGGGGGCATCTCAAAGAAGTCATAATTCATGTGCCTTTTTTCCCTTCAGCTTCCATTCTGGGAAACAAAAACAGCATTAGAGAAAGAAGGAGGCTGTTTCGACAGAGCCAAACTTGATAATGAATCATGAGTAAAATATAAGTTTTTGACACTTCTTTAGTAGATTACTAGCAAAAAGAGAGAGAGAGAAAGAGAAAGACGAGAGAGAGAGAGAGAGAGAGAGAGATTAGAGACAAAACAGATCCGGGGACTGCCAGATCTCTCTAAGGGCAACATGCATTGCATTTTGATCATGCCGGTCTCATTTTCCTCTGTGACAAACCTTAACTTTTTAACCTTTGGTGGATACTATTTTCATTAAAAGATTTTTCCGTTGTTGTGAGTTAAAAGTAATTTCAATGCTTGTGCTTAACAAATCAATAAGAAAAAAAAAATAGCCACCATGTGGATCTATATCTCTTTAGAAACATAAGTAGAACATGTGTTACACAAATTAACAGAGTTCAAAACACGCAACAGTTTTGTCTCTTTTCTGCCCATAATCAGACAAAATCAAAGCCTCCCTGATGAATTTGCTCAACCATTTTCTCTTTTTAGATCTAGGTATTAGTTGTATCTTTGAAAGTGATTGATAGTCCTCTACATAACAAAACGATCTCTTCCCCTCCTCACTCAGAACATTCTCAGTTAAGTTTACTCCGATGCCTAGGAGGCTTCTGAGGTGTTATCACCTTCTCCCCACACTTGGGGAAGCAGCTAACACAAGTGGGACATACTGCCTGGGTATACTAATCACTCATCTGCACAGGTCAAGGATAAGGTTCATGTCTGAATTGACTTAGAATGACAGGCCTTAGTTACTTGGATATCCTATTTGAATCTTGAAAATAAACAGTGTCACCCAAAGATCAGTTGAAGGTGGATCATCTTGTTTTAATGTGTAAGTAAAAATGGTTCAAGTCCCCACTGAGCAGGTTAGTGGAAAAACCAGCAACAAGCAACCTCCTCCCTGAGCCTCCCAATATCCCTAGGGATTCTCCGGGGCTTATAGTCTTTTTGGTCACTTTTGTTCTTACTATCTCTTTCCTTTGAATCCTTGCTTTCACAAGGATCTCATCTCCAGCAGCTGTGTCTTTCTTTCAGGATAACATAGAAGTTAAGAGCACAGAATCTGGAGTCAGTTGTAGCTGAGTAACTCTGCCTCAGTTTCCTCATCTGTAAAAACGGGCTAATAGAACGTCTCCTCAGAGGTTGTTTTTGATATTAAATGAGCATAAAGTACTTGGAAGAGGACTGCCACAGCGAAAAAGCTTTATAAGTATTAACTATCTCCCTTTCTCACCTCTACCCAAAGGTACACAGCCCTTTTATCTCTGCTTTCCTGAAGCAGCCTTTGTAAGTGGAAGGATTGTACTGAAGCCTCAGCAGCAATAGAGGTGAGTGCATGTAGCCTGATTTGTCAATAATTGCAATGTCTCCTCCAGTCCTGCAAAGCACAAGATCACTCACTGACCATCTCCTCCTCCAGTCCTTCCAGGCTCTCACCATGGTGCTTGAGCTATTCCCCTTCAATGTCCTCCTTACCCCTTCCTCCTCCCCCCTCCTTCTCAGCTCCCTCATTCCCTCTGCTCAGGCTCCCCAAACCCTCCAAATCCTCCCACTGTTTTGAAGAACAGTTCAACATCACAATTTGCCCAGATGCATCATTTGGGCCAATCCTTTAGAAGCTTCAGCATTAGACTCTAAGAGGACTCTCCAGGCATTTTTCAAAATGCAGAGCCATGTCAAGAAAAAAGTTTGCACTCCCCCGGGCAGAAACAGCTGCCAACAGCTGCGATTTTAAAAAACACCTTTTCTCTGAGTCATACTCAGTAATGACAATAATAACTAATGCTTAGAATGTGCTTTGCAACCACCACAACTGCCTCACATCTATTATTATTGCAGTCCTTTGAAGGAGTACTTAAAACTTTCTGCATCTCTGTTTTCTCATCTGAAAAATGGAGAACATATAATAGCAACTACCTCATAGGGTCATTGTTAGAACGCAAAAAATCAAGACAGTGCCTGGCATTTGGCAAATGCTTAATTACTTTGTTATTTTCTCCATTTGACAGCTAATGAAATGGAAGCTGGTCAGTGCTGAGTCCCTTGGTCACAGTTACCGAGAGGAAAAGTGGGCTGGCTGAGATTTCATCCCAGGCTGCCTGCTACAAAGCTCCTCATCTGCCTCCGTCGAATCAAGTGCTACACCCAATAATAGGGACTAAACCCACATCTGTAGCTTCTGAGTCGAGAGATCTGAATAGAGAAATCAGCAGTTAAAATAAAATTAAAATAGCTCTGAACATTTAAGAATGAGGGAATTTCACATGAAACACTAGATATAAGACTTCTCATGTAAAAACTGAAGTATTTAGTCTACATGAGTTGATGGAAACCACCAGTTAGAGCTGAGCGGCTACTGTTTTTTCAGAATGTGGCCTCCTGGTACGCCAGACTCCAGCTTGCTTTGCTTTGTTATTTTACCAACCTGGACCCTGTAACATTTGCACTTGTACCCCTTGCCATTACTATGGCTAACCTAAGTATATAGCTTACATTTATATGAGTTAAGTTTAGTGATTAACAAATCATCTCTTCCTATGTATGATTTAGTGGAAACTTCAGGAGACCCCAGTGAGCTGACTTTGTGGTGCCACAGCAACAAAAGGCACACAATTCTTTTCACACAGAAGCTTTCACAGCTGCTTCAGAATGGCCTCTTTCCTTGCCCTGGCCACTGTCCAGCGAACTGAATGGAAAGACCCTTCCAAAACTCACCAGGTCCCTTACTCTGAAGACTCTGCTATGGAGGTTCTGAGACTTCTCTGAGCATGTCCACAGCACAGGTCTGGACACAGCTAAAGAGTCTGTGGTCATATTCATGACGGATCTGCTTAAGACATTTTCCAGAGTGCATTTCCTTGAAATGCACTCATTGCTGCAGGATGCTAACCAGCCTCCCTACCACCAATTCCCATGGCTTCAATTCATCCTGGATCCAAATGACAGGATAATCTGCCTTAAACATCTATCTTATTACAACCCTCATGTGCTCCAAACCCTACAGAAACTCCCTATTGCTGCCTGCATCCAATCCACCTTTTTTAGTCTAGCATTCAAGGCCCTCATCAATTATTCTGTCCCTGGTGGAACATCTCCAGCCTTATCTTGAACCTCTCTATGACATGGCCCCTCTGCTCTAGATTAAAAAGTTGGGGGACTGTCTGCACTTCCTGGCTTCCATTCTTGGTTCATCTTCCAGAAGCCATCACTGGATTTCCTCCTCATCTAATCACATCTTTTTTTTTCTCTATCCTCTATTAGGTATATATTTTATATAATGTACCTGAAATTAGCTCAATTTTATACTTTTTCCAAGCACAAAGAAATTAATACATCCCTCCCATCTTGTGCTTATAACAGGCATTACTAGTCAATCATGGTGCATTCCCCTGCTGAACTGTTCACAGTTTCTAAAT
Organism: Gorilla gorilla gorilla; assembly: GCF_029281585.2. Lineage (NCBI taxonomy): Eukaryota > Metazoa > Chordata > Mammalia > Primates > Hominidae > Gorilla > Gorilla gorilla. Next base: position 37,188,196 of record NC_073233.2, on the reverse strand, counting down.
CTTTCTCAGTATTAAATTCCAGTTAGTACAAGACTAACTTGTCAATTAGAGTCGGATATGGCACATGACCTGTTTACCATCCCTGCTCTACCTTGAAGCATCATCACAGTTCTAAATGGTGGAAGTGGGAAGGCTCAGCAAGAAGACAAGGGCAAGGACAAGCGCTTCATTTATTTTTCCTCATTTTCTCTCTGAAGTTCAAGTCTCTCTATGTGAAATGTGTAGGTCATGGTCAATGGAATCATATAGTCCTTAAGATTGGTAACTGCTTCCCATCAATTCATCTCCAAGGCTGCCTGGACTCTTCTCAAAGTGTCCAAATGGCTATAGCAGATCCAGTCCCTTCTATGTTAAATTAAATGGGAAGGAGCAATATTATTTTCTCAGAAGCCAGAGAAAATGTCTTTGCATCTCACTGGATCCAAGTGAGTTACGTGATCCTCCCTGATCCAATTCCTTTGCATGTGTGTGTGTATGTGGTAGAGGAGGGCACGAAGTGTTATAATTGGTCAGCACCGAGACTCATGCTCCACCCTTAAACCTGGAGTGATCATGCAAAGAAAAGTTGAGGGTGCCAGAAGACTTGAAGGCTGCTGGGTATTAATTATCTTAAAAATTACATATTCATGTCTACCAGGTACGAGGCATTGGTCTAGGTTCTGGGGATATAGCAGTGAACAACATGAGGTTTCAACCCCCTGGAATTTATTCTGTAGTTGGGGGATACAGAAAATAAACAAATACATGTGTCTATAATAAGTCTGATGGAGATAATTGTCACATAAAAATATAAAACAGGATGAGGAACATAGTGAGGGCTATGATGCAGAGGGAGGTGTGACCATTACTATTTTATGTAGAGTGGTTGGAGATGCTGCCTCTGTTAAAGCAAAACTTGGCAATAAGCTAAAGCAGTTGAGGAAGCAAACCAGACAGAGATACCTGGGGGAAGGGGAACAGCACATAGAGGGAACAGCAGGAGCAAAGTCCTGAGGTGGGAGCATGGTTGCTGAACTTGAGGATCATCAGGAAGGCCAGTGTGGCTGGAGCAGAGTGAGCGAGGAGAAGACAGTAGGTGATGAGGTCAGGGGTTAACTGGTGGGAAGTGGGACAGGGAACTGATATTGGAGGATCTTTAAGGCCCTTGTGGTGACTTTGGCTTTTATTGTGAATGAGACAGAAAACTACTGGAAGGTGTTGAGCAGATGGTGATACAACCTAACTGTATCTTAAAAGAATAATTTTCATTTCTCTCTGCAACCAGGGTCGGGGTAGAGGGGTGGGGTGGGAGTAGGATGACTAGCTAGGAGCCTACTACCTTTTTTTTAGGCAGAAAATTGTGGTGATTTGTAGCAGGGTGGTAGTGATGGAAATGGTGAGAAGTGGTTGGACTTGAGACATGTTCTGCAGGTAGAACAGATGAGATGTCCTGATACTGCCTGTGCGGTGTGGAAAGAGAGGAGGCAAGGATGACTCCAGGGTTTTGGGCCTGAACAAAGGAAAGGACAGTGCTGCCACAGAGAAGACTGAGGGAAAGCAAGATTTAGGATGGAATGGTTTTGAATATTTTAGATGCTGAGAAGGGATATCAAATCAATAATTAATATATAAGCCTGAAGTTCAAGAGAGAGGGGCATGAGTTGGAGATTCAAGCTTGGGAATTGTGGGTATCAAGATGGTATTTAGCCATGAGAAGAAATGAAGAAACCAAAGGGGTTTGTACAGATAGAAGAGAAAAGCCATCCCAGGTGTGAGCCCTGCAGTCCTCTCCAGCAGGATCTGGGGCAAAAATGTCCCTTTACAGTGGCCCTGAGTGCTAACAGCTCCCCTTCCAGGGATTGCACAGTGAAAATAATTTTTCCCTTTGGTTTGACTTTTTGCTGAACTCCAACTTTTGTCTTTGAATAAGACTTTTCTATTTCATTTTAAACTTTGCAAATGTTTTCCATGCATAGCCCCCCAAATATTGACACATCACGAAGGTCAGCCTAAATGGAACTGCCAAAGCAAATGCTGGGATAGCCAAGAGCAGAACTCTGGTTTATCTTGGAAGGCAGGATCACCATACCTTGGCTTTCAAGGCCAGAATGGCCTGCACAAGGGCAGACAAAGATATTGGCACAGGGCAGATGAGGTCATAGCCAAGTCCTGTCACTGCATGGGCACTTGGATAGGGCATGAGAAGTTTAACCAGGTCAGGGGTCCTATACTGGGACACTGGGACCCCCAGACTCTGGGTCAGCATCCCAGTGACTGGTGCTCAGGCAAGCTGCAGGGCTCCTCTCTCCCCATTGGCCAGCTCGATTAATCTGGTGGCTAATCAGGCCCCTTTGAAGAGGAGCGGGGGGGCGGATGAAAGAGTGGCACACCTGTTTTCACTTGACTCCAATCCTGAAATAATTCTGTGGCTCCTACAAGATTTGAAACAAATTAAATTTGAAAGGGCAGAGAGGGCAGCTTTGAATGGTTGGCTCTGTGGAAAAATGCTGGTTTTCGCTCCAGGAAATGGCTTAACTGAGAGACTGTATTCCTGGCCTCGGTGGCTGGGGTGGCTGTCAGTGCATGACCGTGACTCGGGCCTTGTGGGGTGGGTTCTTTTGCCTTGTTATCTCTGGCATCAAGCTTTTGCTTTCTGGACTTTGATAATGTCAGTGGAAGGTTATAATGGTAACAACATGAAAGGCCGTTGTCAAGAAGAGAAGGCATGCAACCCTATTTGGGGAATCTGTGTTTTAAGTAAAGATACACTCAGCAGTGACAGATGCGATTCTGTTAGCCCAACACATGGAAGATTACTGTTGGACAGGACCCTTTAGAATAATTAGGCTCATGCTTCCTTTCAACAAATGAAAAGACTAAAGCCTGATGCAACTTCTGTTACAGGCAAAGCTGGAATAGCTAAGGCAGGGGTTCCAGGCTGGAGCTCTTCTATGCTTATCTTCCGAGTGGTCTCCAGGATGAATAAAAAGAAGTGTTGTCAGAAGAGTCCCAGGCCTCCATCTGCCTTCATAAGAATCTGAATCTTACTCAGGATTTGGGGAGTGAGGAGGCAGGAGTGGAACAGGAGGCAATTCCTCCCATCTGGACCAAAGCCCCAGGAGTTGCAATGATGAGAAAGAGATTCCCCCCCCAGACTCAGAGCAGCAGCAGATCCTTTCCTTCTTCCACTGCTCGCCTTTTACCCACAAACCCTTGTGGAGCCTCCTCCAGGTGCCAGGCAGTGGGCTGCTGAGATGGAAACTGGCAAGTGGGCCTCTCTCAGACTTACAGGCCTGCCACTTTGATCTTTCTTATAGACGCAGCCAGATGTGATCAGTGTGGCAACCTGCCTCCTTGATCTGTTGCCAACTAGGGGTTTGACAGAGAAGTTGAGAGCTATGAGGTCACTGCCTTTTATGGTATCCGTCATTAATACCTCCTTGGTAACAGTCAGAATTTTCTTGTCTGAGACCTAGGGCAGCTGATTAAGCACTCCTGCTAGCCCAGGGTCTGGTCCTGACTGATTTTAAGGGCTCTCTTCATCCCCTCCACAGAAAGCGAAGCTAGAAGGCCCAATTGCAAGGCCACTTTGACCTTTGCTTCAGGATCCTTGCAGACTGAGACATTTCAATCAGTCCAAAACACAGAGACCTCTCTAATGAGGACTTGTCAAGACCTTCTGTTTGATAAGGGGCGGATTCTGTCGCTGTGTCAATTTTCCTTCCCACTGATGTTCCTGTGGCCTTTGATAGCACAGATCACACACACATAGGTGTGTCTTTCATGCTTCTCAGCCTCACAGACCAGGGTCTGCCAAGCCATCATTAATATGCACCTCAGTGCAGCTGGTGGGGAAACTGATAGAAATAAAGGAGCCGAGGTTCCCTTTTATGTGAGCTCAGGAAACCCACCGTATACAAATGTTAAAATGGAGATTGTTCTTCAGAGCAAAAGAGACCTACAGAACAAATTGTAGTCACTTGTGTCAGTGGCATTACAAAATTGGGACTATTTACTGTCTTCTTTCTTAAACATTAAGCCTTAAACATCACCCAGTCCTGTGCCTTTTCTTCTAATTAGGCACAGTAGTGGTGGGAGTTTTTCTGGTTGCAAACAATAGAAGCCAATTCTGGAAAACTTCAGTAAAAAGATTATTTATTGGAGGCTGGAAACTAGGTTTAGAAACAGGACAGAAACCAGTGCTGTTCTGGGTGCAGGCAGAGCTAACGATTTAGCCAGCTATGCTAAGTACTTTCTCTGGAATACATGCCCTCCACCCATTTTCCCATTCTTTAATTTTCATACAAGGAAAGGCAGGCTGTTTGGCTTAGTTTGGGTGATGTGGTTTTTCCTTGGGTGGCCAAGGCAGATAGGTGCAATGGGAGGGGTGACTTTTCAAAAGACACTAGTGTTGCCGTTCACTAGCGACTGGTTGCCAGACAGCTAAATAAGTCTACACCTAGGCTACAGTCAGCATTGCTTAGTCAGTCTGTTTCCTTCTTAAATCTGTACCTTTATATCTAGTCTCATTGCCTTTGTCATGATGATCTCTACCTCAATAGAGCTGCTATAAGGAGTAAAAGAAATAGGGTATGAAATTTCTTAGCATAAAGTCTAGCATTTAGCTGAAGGATATTATTAATTGCATTTGAATTTGAATAGACTTTCTAAGAGACCTCCCTAACTACTTTATCTTCAGTCTATCCTCCATATCACTGCTACAGTGAACTTTCTAAAATGCTAATCTAATTTTGCCATGCCTCTGCTCAAAAAACCCCAATGGCTCCCATTGACTACAAAATAGTCTAAAATTTTTAGCTTGATATAATACTGCATATTTACTCTTTTATAAAGTAACACCCCGGTAAATGCTGAATAACTTGTGCCCTGGAGGAGGAGGGGCAGGGAATTTATGCATGTATATGTATACATTATTTAATTATAAAGTTTATTGATATAACAGATGTTTAGCACACTCTTTACAAATAATAAAAAAGTACAATACTCTTGTAAACTTCCTTTAGCTAATTGATTCTTATAGAATGCTTTTGTTAATTCTTGCCAAACTCCTGTGTCTGTTGCTAATCTATAGTTGCAACTGATGAACAAGTATAGTTCCAACGTGTCAGTTGATATTTTCTTTCAGCACATAATATAAAGGGGAAACACTGAAACTTCACTTATCATCAAAGATGTGAGTGATCTTTGCTGAATCAGACATTTGCAAATACTGGAGGAATATTTGTCCAATATTTTGTGCCATTTACAATGTAATGGTTATGGATACATTTGCATCATTAACTTTCTCCATCACTTTCTTGAGTCTAGATAATCAATAGAAAAATAAATTCATCCCTGATTGTCTTATGTTGTCCAGGCTGGTTTGGAACTCCTAAGCTCAAACAATCTTACCAGCCTCAGCCTCCCGAAGTGCTGGAATTACAGGCTCCTGGCCCATATAAATCTGAAAATGGCTATGTTTGATACTATCCTGCAAAATTTCTGAAACGTTAATGATTGGCTCTCACAAGTCAGTGAAACCCAACTCCAGCACACCATTTCATTGACCCCTAAGGCTTAGCAAAAACTTATTTATAAACATTTAGGGAATGAAGGAATAAACACAAGGCTTTATCTGATCCAAAATGACTTTACTGGTTTTCTTTCCTACCCTCTCCCACTAGCACCCTCTACTCCAGTCAACAAAGTGAGAAGGGCGCTCTGGTGAACATCAGTTATTTTTGCCTGCCAACAGCATTCAACTTCCTTTATCGTGGCAATGAGATATGGATTTTACTTTAGGAAAGCTACCCCTCCCTTGCTCTGAGTATGTGAAGTTCAGATGGAGTTACCCCATCACCTCACTCCTGGGTGGACATGTAACAGAAGTCTGGCTGTAACTAGGACAGAGCAGGCCAGGGAGCAAACTGGGATGATCAGAGCCAATGAGTGCCAGTCCAGGGACATTTTCAGGAACCACTGGGAAGGAGATGTACTTTCTCTCTGGGGAGTACTAAGCTGGTAAGTTTGAGCTGCTGGGGGCCTTGCCTACCACCACTTAGGGAAAACCTGTCTGCATCTGAAACCAATAAGAAAAAACAGAGCCAAGAGCTGGAGAAAGAGGTTATGGATGATCATTTGAGCACCTAAATTCAACCATTATTTTACTTCTCTGTGCCCCAGTTTTCCCATTCTGTGAAGTGGTGATCATGTGAGTACTTCCTTTATGAAGTTGTTTGGAAATTACATGAAGTAAGACATATAAATCACTTAAGCAGTACCTGTATTGTTTACTTACATAAGCTGATAATCCCTTAAAAAAAAAAAAACAGTGATTGAGTATCTGTCACTTGTAGCTAATACAGGTACCCAAGGAGTAAATTCAGTTGCTGGTGAAATCAAACTTCAAGTATCTGTCCAGGGTGAACCTAAGGACCAGTCAGTTTGCAAGAAAAGGCAATAAGTAACCTGTTGTCACCCCAAGCTCTGTTTCTCTTCTCTTATTCTCCCTTTGTTAGAGTTCATGGTAGGATCAGTCAGGCTCCTGGTACAGAGCAGATATTGAAAAAAATATTTAGTCAACAAATGAATGAATAACTTAATGCCTTGTGTATTATTGATTGCTGTGAAACCAATTACCCCCAAAACTCGGTGGCTTAACAATAAACATTAATTAATTTTCACAGTTCTGTGGCCAGGAATTTGGCAGCAACTTGTCTGGGCAGTTCTTGGTGGAGTCTCACATGAGACTGAGTCAGAAGTAAGCCAAGGCTGCAGTCATCTGAAGCCTTGACTGGGGCTGGAGGATTTGCTTCCAAGATGGCGCACTCCCATGGCTGGCAAGTTGGTGCTGCCTGTTGATGACAGTCCTCAGTTCCTCTCCACATGGGTCTCTCCACAGTGTTCATCACTGACTTGCAGCATGGTGACTGGATCCCCCTAGTCTAGAAATTGCAATGCCTCTGATAACATAACTCCTGAAAGTCCTAATCCAGTGTGGAGGACACTAAACTGTTCTTTGTCACACAGATCAACCCTGATTCACTGTGGGAGGGGACTACTTGAAGGGATGAAATAACAGAAGACAGGGATCATGTGGCACCATATTGGAGGCTGGCTACTACAGCCTTGAATGGATCAAAATTCCTCTCATTAGTCTTGTCTTTGAACCACTGTGGGGGAAGGTGAGATCTTTTGAGTTGCTTGAGATTTGGCCTTTGTAAATTAAAGTTCCCGGTATTAATAACTCTTAGAAATCTTGATGCTATAACTTTAAAATATTAGCTGCTAGAAATTCGGATGTCACAAAACAATTTGGGAAAGATGCAGCCAAAACTTTCTCCTTGACCTCTACAAACACACACACTGTCACAATTCCTTTACTGCCTGTTGAATTTTCACAATGAAAACATTCTTCCTGAGCGGAAATGAAATTAAGCTTTTCTGGGTAATCCCACACTTTTCCTAATATGTACTGACTTCAGACAAATACATGTTTCACAGAGTAAATACAGCTCAAGGGCCCAGTTTATTCTTGGAAGAGTTGGAAGAACTGACATCATTTTCTTCTTGTGATCTGTGGGTATTTTTCACCTGGTGAGAATTGGCAGCAACGCCTTTGCTCCAGGCATGGCAACACTTGGGTACTGTGTTTCCAAAGATTCCAACCTGAGCCTCACTGAGTTGGAAGAGGCTCAGGTTGGAATCTTTTATCATTTCCCTGGCATTCTCCCTTTACTCGTAGGGCTACATATTTTCTCACCTCCTTTAATTCTGCACAAAGCCAGGATGATGTATGATTTAGGTTAGGGTACAAACACGCAGGAATAGGGTATTGCAGGCTCTGGAAAACAGCCCCACCTAAAACTGCTCCTCAAATCCTACTCATCATCTGTTCTCTCCTATGGAGCCTGTCCTGAATTTCACACAAGAAAGCTCAAGGCCATCAACATTTGGAGCAAAACTGGAATTGGGCTGTAGGCCTTGAGCAGGCACTTTTATTAAATGTTATTATTTTATTTTTGCTTCTGAAGAGTTACCCTGAGATTTTCTTATAACTTTGTGTAATCCCTCACCCTTTTTCTGGCATAGTCGTCAACTTAATAAGCATTTATTAAGCCCCTACTATGTGTCATAAGATGTGAGCGGCACTGGAGGTACGAACAGCCCATGGTTTCAGGGGAATGATGCCTAAGTCAGCACATGCTAAACCTGTGCTAAGTACCCACATCAGTGCAAATCATGTAGGAGCCTTCACAGGGGACATGAGAAATGAATGGAGGACTTAAAGAAAAGAATATTTCACCAAACAAGAAAATGATTGATGGAGGGATCCCTGCCACCTCCAACATGTCCAGAAACACAGGTTTCATGTGAACCTTAGGAGCCTTTTGGGGCAAAAGTAAGAAACCCAACATGGCACAGAGAGCGTAGAGCCAAGAAAGGCTATGTCAGGCTGCAGAGGTGGGGTTTTCAGTGCCCAGTAATTTGGATTCACGCAAGAGGCCAGGGGTTTTGAGACTTTTTTTCAATTAGCAAAGCTCTTTTTTTTTCCTAACTAAAGTTTCCCATAGAGTCCCAATATTTAACATAGATACAAGACATAAGGTTACTTTTGTGGTCACACAGGGAAGGGTTTAGAGCAACCTTTTGGTTGAGTCTTCCCAGCCCCATCTTCCTACTCCACAGGGAAGCCACTAAGTTACACTATAGAGAAGACCAAACAGAACAGTTTTGAGAACACCTGCTATGGGCAAGAGGGAGCTTAGGTGGTTTTTCATAAAAAAGTGAAAGTGTCAGGCACGTGTGTATGTGTGTGTATGTATGTGTGTGCCTGTGTGTGTGTGTGTGTTTATGAGTGTGTGTGTATGTGTGTGCATGTGTGTGTGTGTGAATTGGCATTAGCATGGAAACAGATTTGGCAGTGAGACTAGTTAGGAGACTATTGTGCTAGTCCAGGCAAGCCTCCTGGGACCTTGGCAGTGGAAATCACAGTCTCCATTCAGAACCTTATCTAGCTCCCAGCTAAACCTGTAATCCCCTTCATAACCTCTTCTTTATGCGCCGCCTAGACCTACTTGAAGACTGTCAGTGATGGACTCAGCACCTCCTGCTGGCTTACTCTACCTTTAGATTTTACTTCTATTAAGTTAATTATGGCTTGGGGCAGCTTTCATCTGCTGCTTTTCTCACTGCTTTGGTCGAGGTACAAATGTAAACCCTCTTTTCCTGGCAGCTTTTGCATGTTTCTCTGTTTGATCAACTCAACATTTGTGAGGTTCTCAGCATATGCCAGGCTTTGTGCTCTGTAGAAGGGGTACAAAATGAAGGAGCCCTTACTCTCAAAGAAAGTAATGCCTTTTGGGGGTATGAGGGGTCAGGCTCATAATGACATCATTACTATATAGCTATGGGGACACTGATTAAGGAGTAATGAATTCAGCCTGATTTGGTGTCTGTTGGGAAGTAGAAGAAGTCTCCCAACAGGGAGAGTACACTTACTTGTTGCCATAGAAATGAGTTGAATTTAGTTTTGTCAACAGGACAAAGAGAATGGAAAGATGATAGAGCGAGGAAGGGCATTATAGGCAGAGGTGATGGTGTGAGAGCACGCAAGGAGGTATATGAGAGTCCATCTGCAGGCTCCATCTCCCCTTCTTTCAGCTGCTCCATCTATGACATGACATATAACCTAGCTGTTAAAAATGTGTCTTTTGGAGTCAGGCCGCTTGGCTTCATAACCCAACTGTTTCATGCATTAAGCTGTTCAATTTTTGGAAGATTGCCTAACCTTTCTCTGATACAGTTTTCTGGTCAGTAAAATGAGAATAGTAATATTACCTACTTTATAGGGTTGTTGTGAAAATTAAACAAGTTAATCTACATAGAGCAATTAGAACAGTGTCTGCCATGTAGTGAATGGAATTGGTTGGGCATGCTTTGAACACATGGCAGTTATGAATGGCAGGTTATAGACTCTACAGGAATTTCAGAGGCAAGTTCTCTGGATGTAGGGGCTGGCTGAATGCATAAGGTGAGAGAGGAAGAAGTACTGAAATTCAGGTGACCATCCCTGTCCCAGAAGGACTGTGCCTTTGGTGCAATTTGGTGTCCATTTAGGGGTGGGCTGAGGGGACAGCTCAGCATAGGTGATCTGCCCAGTCAATCCTTGCTCCCCAAGGGCCTTTACTGAGAGTGCATTAGCACAGGCTCAGGAGCAAGTTGTTCCTTAGTTGGCAGTTGGAGTTTCTGGCACAAAGAGTGTGGATTCCAGAAGAAGCCACAGGGAGCTGAAGGCTCTAGGGGTTGGCTTGGCATGTCTTTGAAGTTAAAGCCTCTGGGCATCTGTGTGCTTAGGCAAAGGCCAGAGGCCACAGAGCTGAGCGAGGTCACCACTATACCCAGCGTGGAGACAGCATGCCCTTCAAGCCCAGGGGCCAACTTGCAGCCCTGGATTAGATCACTCAGAAATCACAGACCTCAGGAATCAAGTAAGGCCTAAATGATTTTCACTGTGATATGGTAGAGTGAGCACAGAGATTGGAGCCAGAAGACCCTGGCAAGTGTGACCTGAACTAGTTATTTAAACTCTCGGAGTCTGGGTCTTTCCTCACTTGTAAAGTAGACATAACAATTAACTCAGCCCTCCCCTCGAAAAACACTGTCTATCCCAGAAAGTGACTATGAGGGTCAAATGAGCTCATGGGAATGAAAGTCCTTTTGAAAATGGAAGGCCATGCAATTCCTGAATGTGTTGCACTCCCGCCTTCCCACCTTTACCTGTAACACCTGTAATATCTTTTTTACTATCTTGCTACTAGTGATCACTATGCACTTTTCCTTACTTCTCTTCCTTCCTTCTTTCCTTCCTTCCTTCCTCTCCTAGACCTCCTCCTCCTCTTTCTTCTTCTTCTGCTTCTGCTTCTCCTTCTTCTTCTTTTTCCTTTCCTTTCCTTTCCTTCCCAGTCTTTTGTGTCTTAGGTTAGTTATGACTTCCTCAGAGAAGACTTCCTTGTCCCTAAGAGTGAGCTGTGTACCTCTCTGTGTCCTCCCACATAGAGCCCCCTGCACTTTTATTATCATAGCACTTTTTACTCTCTATTGGAATTGCTTTTAAAATTGTCTCAGTGAAAGATTTTACATGCCCCTCAAGGGTAGGGATGTGCCATAATCCCTGTAGTTATCCCAGTACTAGAGTACTCTGGGGATGTATATTTGAATAAACAAATAAATGAATGAATTACTCAATTGCTGTGCAGATGTAAGCAGTTGCCATCATATTGGTCAACCAACATTTAGAGTGTGACTATCTTGTTTCAGGTTCTGTATTAAGGGCTGGAAATACAAAGATGGACAAGAACCTTCCTTCTGCTTCTCACTCATAGTAGAGCATGTAAGTGGATAATTACTACAGAGTGCAGCTCCATGGACTTAAAAAGGAGGTAAAGAAGTGACCCCTTCAGAAAGCATTGTAAGACACTGATGTAAAGGCATGATTCATTTTCACTGCCTTAGGGCATGTGATACAAGAAAGAGCACTGTTTTCTTCTGCTGGCTGGTAAGGTTGGCCTCTGCTTGTGGGAATGAGACAGCGCTGTGAACCATCTGTGATGGGCAGGTGAGATGAAGGCTGACATTTCAAGAATATTCCTAATGAAATCAAACCTTTAATTTGGAAAAATAACTGTATAAAGTGATTTTGAGCATTGAGGCGATGTTAGGTGTGTCAGGATGAATACTCCTCTGTTCAAACTTCCTGACCCTCCTCCTCCCATAATTTTTTTTAACTTTCCTGTTCCTCCTCCTAAAATAGTCTCCAGGAAAAATGATGGCATTGATCTATTTTAGAAAGCATGGCATTGTTCCATCATACTCCCATAAACTTATTTTTAATTATGAAAATCTTCTAGATCAATCTTGCTTTCCCTGTGGCTTTAGATAGCTTTTTCTTCCAATGTTTCTCTGGAGATAGAATGAGCAGATTCTCTGTCAGAAGCCAAGAGACCTTTTCTCCAAGCCAAACTATAATTAGCTCTGTGGCCTTCGACAAGTCACTTAATCTCCCAAGTAGGCTCTTCTTTTCCAAGCCAGGTCTTTGATTCTAGGTGTGGTTCAGTCAGACCCAAGAGTGAATCCTGGGGTCATCTTTGATGTTTCAATACCTCTTCATCAGCCCTCCCCACTCCTCAGACAGCCTATACAAATTTGTTAATTTTTCATTCACAATATTTTCTGTAGGCATTGCTTTTTTTCTATCCCTAATTTTAGTTTAAGATCTTACCAAGTATCAAGTCATCATTTTGAGGGTCCTATCAGTGGGCCCTTGGTTAAGGAAGAGGAACGAAGAGACAGAGCCCAAATAACAAGTTAAGGGGTTGCCCTTGAGGCAGTGAAGGTGTGCAGGATTGACTTGAGAGAAAGAGTGACTGAATCTCAGGAGAGCCCCAGTTCAGCCCATAGTCTCAGTCCAACCCTGGTTCTGAGGTCCAGTGGATAATATATTGGAAGAAAGGAAAGGAAAAAAGACAGAAAAGAGAAGTAAAGGTCAAAGCAGGGAAAGAAACAAAGTATTGCCAGGTCAGGGCTTAATACTCCTGATCCAAGAAGACCTCATAGCTCCCTAGGAGGTGTGGATGATTATCTCCTGTACGTCCTTGGCCCACAGCCACAGAGCTCTCAAGTGACAGGCAGAATTTGAACTCAAGTCTTTAAACTCAGAGTTCTTTCTGAATGGTAGAATGGTAGAAGAAGCCATGTGCTAAACTCTAGAAACTCTTTTCATCATTCTGGCACCCTGGGATTTTTTCCAATCTCCTTTTCGGATGGTGTCAAACCTTTGTTGGCTCAAGCTGACATATTTCCATCTTTCTTTCTTTTTTTTTTCCTTTTCAAAAAGATAGGTCTGTGATCCTAGCATGGAGAGAAAGGTGTCTTTCCAAGTCCTAGTCAATCAGGTGTATTCATTGTACGCAGTTTTGTTTTATCACACCTTTTGCTTCCGATATTCCAGATTTAACCTTATAGTAATATGTGCTTCATGCTCTTAGACCAGACAGGTACATCTGATGAGCTCCACCTTGATTTTCAGATTGGAGCTAAATTAGGCATTAAAATGTGGTCACATACATAAGAGCACCTGCATTTAGTCATCTTCCCATTTTCAAATGTGAGCCTAAAGTCTTGGCTCTTATCTATATTTAAAACTGACATTGGTAAATGCATAAGCATATCTGAATTATTTATATTTAGGTTTATACAGTCTCCAGCTGCAACCATATATTTCAATATATTTAAATTCCACGTTGCCATCTGGACCAGATTGCTGCTAAATCAAATCAGATAAACGTTACCTTTCCAGTACCTCTGATTTATATCAACCATTCATTTCCAAAAGCACAGCCCTGTTAAATCCAATCTACTTTCAAAAAGCTTATGAAATTAGCTCAGTTTTGAGGATTTGATATTCTTTCTCTGAAGCTTCAGTGTTGAAAGGGCTATTTGGACAGATAGAAAAGCAGTATGGAACCAGCAGAGCTAGGCGCCTGAGATTCATTGATTATTGGGCAAATCTTCTGTGCCTGACTTCATCCAATTACTCAAGACTTTTCTCTAATCAAGTTATTGTGAGCCAGTTTATAGACCACAGACATAAAATATGCAGGTTTTAAAGTGTTAGGATGTTCTCTATAATTTAATTTGGCATCTCTCTGAGCTGGAGGAGAGTTTTAGCCAAATACTCAAAAGGTGGGTAGAGAGATTGAACTTTTAGAATTATATTTTTGTAGTCTACTTTATACTGATTCTTTTCCTGGAGAGTATATACCAAACAAATTAGAGTCAATCACTTTTCGCTAGGATAGTCCAAGTCTGAGATCTTTATTGGTGAAAACAATAATGGCCTATAATTTTGTCAATGAACAGAGTTAACACCTCGGGTAAAGCATCAGCATGTATTGTATAGAAGGAAGGAAAGAAGGAAAGAAGGGAGGAAGGGAAGGAGGGAGGAATCCAAGCACAAAGGATCCTAAAACATCAGAGTGATAGTTAGGAGCCTGAATTATATGCATGTATTTCTTTTATTTGTATACAGTCACCTATAGATATTACCTTTCTCCTTCTCTACCTATACAATTCCATGTCTGAACTTATTTAGCAAGTCTAATGACTGGAACATGAAATATTTTCCAAATGGCTCCACTGAATGGATCTGCAGTCCATCATTGTTCATTTGGAATGATGTCATAAATGGTTACATTTTAATCCTTCCTGTATTTTCTAAATGGGAATAGGGAGGGGGGAACTTGGGAGAAAGTGGTTTGCATACGATATTCTAAGCCTGAATAACTGAATAAAATCCTAAATGTAGGAATGGAAAACCTGTTCTTTCTCAGTATGACTTAATGCTAATTTTTCTTGCACACACACAAAAGAAATATATCTCTCTTTAATGGTAAATTACCATTTATTGTAAATGTGCCATATGAAGGAAGCCATAAGTCATTATTATTGACCTATTATGATTCATTCTGCTTTACCCTGAATTAAATAAAAATGTGCACTTTCGGATAATATACTTTTAGTTCAAGTGTTCTTTTACTGGACTCAAGCCTGCTAGATTTCCCAGTCACACAGCTTTGGGGCAAACGCTTGACTTGCAAAGCGGATACCTCATTGTAATCACTGGTTGTCCTTCATTCTGTCCTAAGCACAGGAGATGGTTTTTAATCTCTGAGTTAATAGTGTGTGAAATCAAAACTTTCATCTAAAGTAAAAGGGAGAGCAGAATCCCCAAGTATTTTGGTTTTGGGTGTAGTGCAGAATATAGAAGGAAAAGCCAAGAAAGAAACTCATTTAACTGAATGGAAAGTGAATACATTCAGAGAACTTGGGAGAAAGTTATTCTGAGGCATAGAGAAATTAAAACTTAGACTTCTTAGATGAAAGAAAAAACAAAAACACATCCTAAGCCCCTTGAGATAATAATAAACCTTACTCCAGGAGAGAAAAATAAATATAAATTGTAAAGTGGAAAAGTGCAGAGAGGGAAGCCTTCTTGGTTAGTTGAAACAAAGGTTATTACAAACATTCAAGATACCGGGCACGGTGGCTCACACCTGTAATTCTAGCACTTTGGGAGGCCGAGGCACGCAGTTCACGAGGTCAGGAGATTGAGACCATCCTGGCTGTCACGGTGAAACCCCATCTCTACTAAAAATACAAAAAATTAGCTGGGCGTGGTGGTGGGTGCCTGTAGTCCTAGCTACTCGGGAGGCTGAGGCAGGAGAATGGTGTGAACCCGGGAGGCGGAGCTTGCAGTGAGCAGAGATCGTACCACTGCACTCCAGCCTGGGCGACAGAGTGAGACTCCATCTAAAAAAAAAAATTCAAGAATAAATTTCATAGTAGTTATCTCTGGGGTAGTACAGATGGTTTTATTTTCATTTTCCATCTACATTGTAGATGGAATAGATATATCTGCAATTAATAAGTATTTCTCATTTAATTAAACATATATATATATATATAGAGAGAGAGAGAGAGAGAGAAACAGAGAGATAGGGAGGGAGGGAGGGAGAGAGAGAGAGAGAAAGAGAGGGGGACAGGGTCTCACTCTGTTGCCCAGTCTGGAGTACAGTGGTGTGATCATAGCTAGCTGCAGCCTTGAACTCCTGGGCTCAAGTGATCCTCCTGCCTTAGCCTCCCACAGGGCTGGAATTACAGGCATGAACTACTGTGTCCAGCCTCAAAAGATACATATTTTAAAGGTAGTGTTACTTTTCCTAAAAGGGTAAGTTCTGGTGACTCACATCCGACATACCAATATCCACTGAATTTTCAATGATGTAGAAGGTACCACACAAAAGTCTACTTTCTACTTATGGGAAGAAACAATTGACAACATGAACTTGTAATTGAGACAGCATTTCTGAGACATGCTCCAAATGTGCAGGGAATTAGTGTCAATGCTTCTATGTGTCCCTAGCTACAAACTCTTTGCTCCAAGGTCAGAATGCAAAGTGCAAAATATTTCAATGGTAAATGCAAGAACTGCAAGACCAAGTAGCAGCACATAGGAGTAACATAGTTCTGGTGCAGGAGTTGTGATTGGTATGATGATATTTGTTGAGAAGGGAAGGAAAGAATGAAGAAGGAAGAGAAAGGAAGGGAGGAAGGAAGGAAGGAAGGAAGGAAGGAAGGAAGGAAGGAAGGAAGGAAGGAAGGAAGCTGTGCAACTATTCAAGAAGCATAAAATGACACTTGTAAATTTAAAGTAAGACCTCAAACTATGTTCAAGGAAAATTGATATCATATTGCCACTCCCAAGAACTAGCATCAAGTATTGCCAAGGAGGGTAAAATGTTTCTCAAAGAGAGAAACAGAGGGTAAATAAAGGGCAGAACAGAAAAATTATTATAAGTATAAAAGTGTGTGGGTGCCAATTAGTAATAAATATTGTAGGAATAAAAATAGCCCTCGGCATGAAGAAGGAAGGTTACTTGGTAATTAAGGAAATTGAGAGGCTTATTGGACATCTAAAATATCAGGAAGGAAGATAATGAAAGCGTAATTGCAGATAAAAATTATAAGAGTGTCAAAAATGACTGAGGAGCGCTGAAGTTGCAAATGAAATGGAAATATCAAAGCAGTGCAGATAACATATTACTTGTGTCTTAATTGCTGTAGGTAAAAAGCAAAGGGAAGCAATGATGACAGCAGAAAGTGGAGCTCATATTTGTCTTTGAGAGCCACTCACAAGAAGGCAGATCTCAAAGTGACAGCGCTGGACACTTTGAAAAATAATTTATTCAAAGATATTCATTTTCAAGATAGTCAATTTCTAAAAATGTGGAGAGTCTGGATGTTCTTTTTTATTTTTTTCTCTCCCAGATGCTGTTTGGTTAAACTACATAAAATTACTGATTTTCCACAGTTATTGACCAGGCGGTTTCATACGGTTCATTTAATAGAGTGCTCAGGGTAGCCACTGCTTAACATTAAGATTAATCATTTGTGGAACATTTCTTGGATTCTTCATGCAGAACACAATCTTATAATTAAAGAAAAATAAATTGTTTCTAGGCTGAATTAAATTTTTCTTTAGCATGTATTCATTTTTTCTGAACATGGATGTATATAGTCTGTGAACTCTTGAGAGGAGGCTTCGTGACTTTTCTAATGCATAGCCCGAGTGCCCAGACACATAAAGTATTTATCATCAAATCACTATGATAAATAAGACCCCAAATAAAGTTTTGCTGAGTTGTAAGGTGAAGTATTTCTTTTAACGGAAAAAAATAAAGTGAGCTCTGAAGTAGAAGCTGCCTTGTGCTCCCGAGACACATTCCTGGCTGGTTGTGGTGGACAGTGTTAACAGGCTTTCAACCACATTCTTCCTATAATGGAAGCTCCTTTACAATAAATAAAATAAACAACCAATACAGAATGTCAATAAATGAGTCTAATTCTGCTTGATGGATTTTATCAAATATTTACATTAAGGGGAACATTCCAACTTCCCTCAAGGGGTTATTCTAGAGACTAACAAGACAAGACAGTTATTTTCAGCAACAGCCAAATAATTGGTATTTGATAGAGTTGTCTGATTCACTGATAATTAAAATTATAAATGGGTCTTGTTTGGCCTGAGTGATTATGTTCATGCTCTGGTGGCTCTGCCCTTTAAGTACTGGGGCATGTAATTAGACCCCTCTTTGACCTTTGAATATCATGGTGACCACATCTAGACTGTGACATCCATGGCCTAGATAAGTGCTTAGAACCAGATGGTGTTTTCAGATAGAATTATCACAGGCTCCTATTACCATTCCTTGGCTTACCATAGACAACAGAGAAAATGACTTGGGGATGTTGCATCTTGGACACGTTATGCTACGTATCTCAGAACTTACTTTTATTCCCTGAAAAAGTTACTGACAGATGAGTCAAGACCAATTTGCCATAATTTCCCTTTTTCTCTTTCTTGAATTTTCTACTGTGTTCTATATAATAAACTCTTAAATTACAGTGTTGTAATATATATGTGTGTTCAGTTTGTGACTACCTGGATTCCTCTAGATACTATAGGTTGAACCACATGAAATTACCAGTATTCAATTCCCACTCAAGTTGAATTCCCTGTATGTGTCTTGGTTTCGAATCATGGCATCATAGAACTTAATTCCTGGCAACAAGGGTATGTATATCTATTTCAATCCTTCATTTTACAGATGAAGAAGTCAAATTAGAAAGAGGCTAGAGGTTAAATGACATGCCAAAGAACACCCAGTTGATGAGGGGGTTCAGGACTAGAACTCAAATCTCTTGGCCCCAACTTTCTAGCTTTTCTTCCCCCTAAAGAGGACCTCTAGCTAGTGAGAGTGTTCTCCATTAAAATAACGTAAGTTGAATAGTTCCTTCTAGTGTAAATACCCCTCAGTACTATTTCAATACAATATTTTCAAACCACATTCTGTATAGCCCTAGGTTCCACGTTTTTTTTTTTTCTTAGAGTTGTCACACAAGATTGTCTTGTGGTAGGACATAGAAATATGCTACAAAACTT
Organism: Gorilla gorilla gorilla; assembly: GCF_029281585.2. Lineage (NCBI taxonomy): Eukaryota > Metazoa > Chordata > Mammalia > Primates > Hominidae > Gorilla > Gorilla gorilla. The sequence continues at coordinate 37,169,655 of NC_073233.2, read as the reverse complement.
TAATATGAGAGAGCCTTAGGGCACTAAGCAATTTGGATGGAAGGTGGTGGTTGAGTTGAGGAAGGAAGGAAGGAGAGCCATCTTCTAACCAGAACAATTCCACTTTCATCTCCTTTAAATATATGTTTGTGTTCTGCACAATATTACATATGGAAAAAATAAGTTTGGAGATCATAGAAACCCATCAAACTACACAAGCATCTAGGATATCTTATGTGAAAAAGTTTATCTAAATCCAAAATCTAACTAAAATAGCAGCGCAAGCTCTATGCAATAAATATTCTCCAGGCCTGAAACAAGCAGATGGAGTACTCATTGCCGATCAGCTTTTTATTTTTTTCCCAGTTTTTGCTAACTATAAATGTATTCTGATCTGCAGCCACTGCTTAAGGGAGACATTGCGTCTTGCCACATTTCATTTGTAGAATTACTTTAACCAACAGTGCCTGACATTAACTTTAAACAAATAAAACCTATTTTTGTATCACATAGAATTTGAAATTTGGGCAACTTTCTTTACTCCTAGATATGTTACTACCATCCATTCTCCTGGAAAAGCATCTCTGGGTAGATTTTTAAATAATCATCAGACTATATGCAAACTTAGCTGGTCAGAAGCCAGACATATTTTGATCACCATGAGCCACACACAGAGATTCTGATTTTCACCAGGTATTCAAATGCAGGAATGAAGCTGGTATATTCATTGGTGTGGCACTTTATAAGCAATACCGACTTAGATGGTGAGTTGCTTGGGGTTTGTAATAAGAAATACCAAAGTTTGTACCCATTGCAAAAGTGACTGGGGGAAAGAAAAAAACAAGGGCAGAAGCTCTGAATTAGATTAGATAAAGTGAACTAAGTGGGCAATGCAGAAAGAAGAGAAAGCAGTTACCTCCCACATGACATTTGCCAATGGTCTAACCAGCTCCAGTGCCACCTCTGTGTGAGTGAATAAACACCACCAATTAATGCAATTTGTTTTCTTGACATTATAACAGCTACATTTTGATACTGATGAAATTATAGTAGATCAGTATTTGAGGCATTAGTTAAAATTTTGATGAGGTCAAGTTTTCTGTCACACAAACAGTCCAAAATAAAAATCATATTTTAAATACTGTGATAATGGGGTCACCAAGATCACATCTTAAATAATGATTGAGATTATTTCAAGATAATTTTATCTAAGTAGCAAAATTAAGTTATTTGAGTGAATGTTTTATTTCCTGTTTTCTTCAGGTTTAATAATACTACAAATATTGAGTGATGCAAAAAAAAAAAAAAAAACCTGAAGAAGATGACTGAAATAATAGCTGCCATTTATGAAATATTCAATTATATCCCAGGTACTGTGCTAGGCTCTTTACATGAATTAACTCTTTTACTACTCACATAGCTCTCTAAAGCAGGTACTTTTATCATTATTTTATGTTACAGGTAAAGACACTGAGACAAAGAAAGATATAGCAACCTGCCCAAGGTTTTACACATAGCAAGTGGCAGAAATGGGGTTTGATTCCTGACTCACCACACCCAAGAGCAGCACTGTCCAATATAACTTTCTGCAACGATGAAAATTCTCTACCTGTTGTCGGATATGGTAGCCACTAGCCACATGGAGCTATTGGGCACTTGAAATGTGGCTAGTGCCACATTTATTATTAATTGAATTCAATTTACATTTAAATTGCCACTTAGAATAGTGGCAATTTAATCATTGGACGGCACAGTTCTGGAGACCGTAAACTTGGCCTTTGTGCTTTGTTAAAGCTTCAGCTGCTTTTCTACAATATTTTGTCTTTTCAAAACGGGAAGGGTCAGCTCTCAGTCATGTAGTGGTCTCTCTAGAACAGCTTCTTCAACCTTTGAGCGTTACTGCTTCCCCCATCCACTAAGGAGCCTTTTAGACTTTTTTTTTTTTTTAATGTTAACCTTCTGATGGTTAATTTTATGTGTCAACTTGACTGAGCCACAATGTGCCTAAACATTTGGTCAAATGTTATTCTGGGTGTTTCTATGAGGGTCTATTTGGACAAGATTAACATTTAAATCTGTAGACTAAGAAAAGCAGATTGTCTTCCCTAATGTGGGTGGCCTCATCCAATCGGTGAAGGCCTGAACTGAACAAAAAAGCTAACCCTACCCGCAGCAAGAGAGAAGTCTCCTGCCTGAAGTCCTTTAAACTGGGACTTTGGCTCTTCCTGGTTCTACTGTAGGCTGTGGGCCTTCAAACTTGAACTGGGACAGCAGCTTTGTGAATTTGGGGCTTGCTACCCTCCATGATGAGCCAATCAATTCCTTATAATAAATGTCCCTCACTCTCTCTCTCTCTCTCCATATGTGAGATATTTTGCATTCTTTTTCATACTAAAAGTCTTCAAAATACAGTATGTTATATTTATATAACATTTCAGCTCAAAGTGGTCACATTTCAAGTGCTCTATAGCCACATGTGGCTATTGGTTCTCATTGTACTGGATAACATAGTTCTAAAATGTTCATTCTCTTTGGGGATGATGTTGTACACAAAGGGTTAAAAGTTGAAATTGATTCAAGAGAATGAGGAAATCTTATTCACGTCATATATATGTTATATATATATACTTTATATATAAAACGAGTAAGATTATATACAGTGCATAAAAAGATATACATTTTATCTATGGCATTAAATTTTCATATATATGAAATATATATATTTAGATATCTAAATATATGAGATTTTGAAAACCAAGAAAAGTAAATTCTGTATATATACTTACATATATTTTATATTTATATGTGTGTCCTATTGGTTCTGTTTCTCTAGAGAACTCTTGACTAATAGGCTTGCCATGAAATTTTAATACCACAAACTCTATATATTTTTGTGTACTGTATGTCCATCTGTGCTTTATACATAAAACGAGTAAGATTTCCATCCTCTAGAATCAATTTCAACTTTTGCTTGATTGTATACAACATTGCCCCCAATGAGAATAAACTTTAGAATTGTGCTGTTGAATATCGTGACAGCCAGTAGCCATGTGTGTCTACAGAGCACTTACCAATAATAGACAAGCAGAGAGCCAAATCATGAGTGAAGTCTCATTCACAATTGCTACAAAGAAAATAAAATACCCAGGATTACAACTTACAAGGGACATGAAGGACCTCTTCAAGGAGAACTACAAACCACTGCTCAAGGAAATAAGAGAGGATGCAAACAAATGGAAAAAAATTCCATGCTCATGAATAGGAAGAATCAATATTGTGAAAATGGCCATACTGCTTAAAGTAATTTATAGATTCAATACTATTCTCATCAAGCTACCATTGACTTTCTTCACAGAACTAGAACAAATTACTTTAATTTCATATGGAACCAAAAAGAGCCTGTATAGCCAAGACAATCCTAAGCAAAAAGAAAAAAGCTGGAGGCATCACGCTCTGACTTCAAAGTATACTACAAGGCTGCAGTAACCAAAACAGCATGGTACTGGACCAAAACAGATCTATAGACCACTGCAACAGAACAGAGGCCTCAGAAATAACACCACACATCTACAACTATCTGATCTTCAACAAACCTGACAAAAAACATGCAATGGGGAAATGATTCCCTATTTAATGAATGGTACTGGGAAAACTGGCTAGCTATATGCAGAAAACAGAAACTGGACCCCTTCCTTACACCTTATACAAAAATTAACTCAAAGTGGATTAAAGACTTAACACATAAAACCTAAAACCATAAAACCCCTAGAAGAAAACCTACGCAGTACCATTCGGGACATAGGCATGAGCAAAGACTTCATGACTAAAACACCAAAAGCAATGGCAACAAAAGCCAAAATTGGCAAGTGGGATCTAATTAAACTAAAGAGCTTCTGCATAGCAAAAGAAACTATCATCAGAGTGAACAGGCAGCCTATAGAATGGGAGAAAATTTTTGCAATCTATCCATCTGACAAAGGTCCAATATCCAGAATCTACAAGGAACTTAAGCAAATTTACAAGAAAAAAAACCAATCCCATTAAAAAGTGGGTGAAGGATATGAACAGACACTTCTCAAAGGAAGACATTTATACGGCCAACAAATGTGTGAAAAAAAGCTCCTTATCACTGGTCATTAGAGAAATGCAAATCAAAACCATAATGAGATACCATCTCACACCAGTTAGAATGCTGATCATTATAAAGTCTGGAAACAACAGATGATGGTGAGGATGTGGAGAAATAGGAATGCTTTTGTACTGTTGGTGGGAGTGTAAATTAGTTCAACCATTGTGGAAGACAGTGTGGCAATTCCTCAAGGATCTAGAACCAGAAATACCATTTGACCCAGCAATCCCATTACTGGGTATATACCCAAAAGATTATAAATCATGCTACTATAAAGACACATGCACACATATGTTTATTGCAGCAGCACTATTTACAATAGCAAAGACTTGGAACCAACCCAAATGCCCATCAATGATAGACTGGATAAAGAAAATGTGGCACATATATACCACAGAATACTATGCAGCCATAAAAAAGAATGAGTTCATGTCCTTTGCAGGGACATGGATGAAGCTTGAAACTATCATCCTCGGCAAACTAACACAGGAACAGAAAACCAAACACTGTATGTTCTCACTCACAAGTGGGAGTTGAACAATGAGAACACATGGACACAATGAGGGGAACATCAGACACTGGGGCCTGTTGGGGGATGGGGGGCAAAGGGAGGGAGAGCACTAGGACAAATACTTAATGCATGTGGGGCTTAAAACCTTGATGAGGGTTGATAGGTGCTGCAAACCACTATGGCACGTGTATACCTATGCAACAAACCTGCACGTTCAGCACATGTATCCCAGAACTTAAAGTAAAATAAAATTTTCTTAAAAAGTTATAGACAAGAAAAAAAGTGGCTAGTTTGAACTGAAATATTATATAAATATAAAATACACACTAGATTTTGAACACTTAGTATGAAAAAGAATACAAAATATCTCCAAATTTGTATATTAATAACATGTTGAAATGATAGTATTTTGGATGTATTGAGTTAAATTAAATATAGTATTAAAATTAATTTCACCTCTTTCATTTTGCTTTCGTAATGTGGTTACTAGAATATTTGTAAATACATATGCATCCTGCATTACATTTCCACTGGACAGAGCTGCTTTGGAGTGAGCTCCTCATATTTGGCCTGTCTGAGATACATAACCCTGTTACTCATAGTTGATAATAATTGTCAATAGTTGGCAATAATTCTTAATGGCTCTAGTATAGATATGACCTACTTTGTCCTACAGAATTTACTTCTTGGCTTTCTAAATATCTATGCTACCATAATTTAATAAAAAGAATCAGATGATTTTGTCCCTCTTGATGGAGTCTATGATTTCTCTTTATGTAGTTGGCTCTTAACACATTGCAGATAAGCTTCCCTGATAGTTTTTTAAATCACAAATATAAAACACAGTTGAAAAATCTCAGTAAACCAAGCCCAGGCAATTATTTATCTTAAGTATGTAATTCCATTATCTGTTCTTCTATGAAAAATGAATTTTAAGGACTCCATTTCATTGGTTGTCAACTTTTATTTTAGATCAACCTCATTTTGCATTTTTTAATTGTTGCCATCTTTCTTACGTATTCCTTTCAGTTTCCCGGCATCTCATGTTTAGCAACACACCTGAGCATATGAAACAGAAAGAGAACAGTGAACTCTGAGCACCATCCATAACTTTCCACCAGGCAAATGGGTTTAAGATCAGACAGACCTGGATTTTGGTTCTGTATGATAGTAAACAAACAAACAGATGAACTAAGCAACTGTTTTCTTCTATTATATTCTCAACAAAACATTAAAAGACTTTTGACACCAGATTTGTGGGATTTTCCCCTTACACTGCAAGCAGTTCTCCAGTGGACACCAATGGGGTGTCCTACAATTTAACTAGATTCTGACAATACCTACCTGGAGTTGGAGTCAGATCTCACAGGGTGAGGACTCAGCACCGCAAGACTGCCCCTCACTCCAGATGCTAATGACAAGTATGGGCCTCTAGAACTTCTGACTGACTGGCTATAAATTGGTGTTTTCCAGAACCCCCTCAGGTTTGCTTAATTAGCTGGAGTGGCTCATAGGATTCAGGGAAACACTTTATTTACACTTGCCATTTTATCATAAAGAATATTACTAAGGATACAGATTAACAGCCAGAGGGGGTGAGATGCATAGGGCAAGGTATGGGGAAAGGGGCGCTTGAACCTCCATGCTCTTTCCAGGGCACCACCCTCCTAGCAACTCCACATGTTCAGCAACCTTGCATCTCTCTGAACCCCAGAATTCAGGGATTTTTATGGAAGCTTCATCACATAGGCAAGATTGATTATTAAGAATCTCCAGCCCCTCTCTGCTTCCTGGAGGATAGGGGCTGAGGCTGAAAGTTCCAAGCTTCGAATCATGGCTTGGTCTTTCTGGTGACAAGCTCCAATCCAGTAGCCCATCAAATGTCACTTCCTTAGAAAAAAAAGACACATGTATCACCCAGAAAATTCTAAGGGATTATGAGCACCATGTCAGGAACTGGAATCAAAGACCCAATATCAGAACCAAAGATATACCTAGCACCCCTATTAGTCAGGAAACTACAAGGGTTTTAGTAGCTTTGTGCCAGGAACCAGGAGCAGAAAAAAAATATATATTTCCCATTATATCACAATATCACAGGTTTATATATGAAGATTTATACATGTCTGCAATTCTCTAATTCCTAAAACACAAAATGAAAATAGTAATAATCTCTGTCTTAAAATGACCATTGTGGGAATTATATGAGAGAATGCAGATAAGGTGTTTAGAAAAATGCTAGCACATGATAAACACTCTCTAAATGTTATCTATATTATTATTAATTATTATTATTACCACTATTTATTCTCTAACTTAATACTGGATCTCTGTAAAGAAGAAAAATCATCGCCAATACCCTGCAGAATGTTCTGAAGTGATAATGCATCTGGGAAATGAGTTGGAAGTGAGAGTAAGATAAAAGTTTTCCATTTTTATAGAGCTCAAAACTTCCTTCATTCACAGTGAATATTCTATTCCAAGTATATTAGTTTTCTGTTGCTGAGTAACATATTGCCACAAACTTAGCAGCTTCAAACAACATGTATTTCTCCGGGAGCTCAGAAGACCAGAAGCATGTGGCTGGGTCACCTGCTTAATCTTATAAGCCTAAAATCAATGCAGAGGCCAGAATGGACTCTTATTTGGAGGCGCCGAGGAAAAGTCCATTTCTAAACTTACTCTGGATGTTGGCTGAATTCTGTCCCTTGAGGTTGTAGCCTGAAGGTTCCTCTTTTCTTACTGGCTGCCAGCCGAGGTCCACTTTCAACCCTTACAGTTGTCTACATTCCTTGCCTCATGGCCCCTTCCATCTCCAAGTCACCAAGGCTGCATCAAATCTTTCTTGTGCTTGGAATCTCTGGCTTCCCTGACGCTGCCCTCTAGACCTGAATTTAAAGGGTTCATATAATTACATTGAGTCACCTCGAAATTTTTTGTATCTTAATGTTGACTAACTTGAGGCCTCAATTACATCTGTAAAATCCTTTCAAGGCAACACTTAAATTAGTGTTGACTGAGTAATGAGAGAAGGAGTGTATATACCCCAAGAATTTTGAGGATGCTGTCAGAATTCTGGCTACCACACTCAGTGTGTTCTCTCATTTAGTGATGTTAACAAGACTCAGACGTGAAAAGAACTGTGGTCTCTTCCTCCCCATTTTCTCATGGGACCAGGATACCACTGAAACAGCACTTGCTTCTCTCAGGGATATTCAGAGGTATCTGCCCAGTTCAGACCCAGTGCTTTGAAAGAGGTTGGGTGATTCATCTCATGCAGACTGAAAGCCACATTCATCAACAAATAGAAATTATTTGATATGAATTTGTTTTCTTACAAGAGCTTTGGAAATCTTTCTTTTAAAAACAAAGCTTAAAAAATAAAGTGTATCAGGATGTTTTCCTTATATAAACGTAAAACATACCTGAAAAATTTATATGAACCAACAGAGGAAAGAAAAATAATCTCTAGTCCTGTCACATAAATCTAGTCCTTTAAGCATTTTGGTATATTTTCTTCCAATCTTTTTTCTATGTATTAAAGTTTTTTAATAGTCACTCTGATACCAAATATTAATTTTTGTTTTCTACTTTTTCCCACTTTGCATTAAAGCATAAGCAATTCCTTATGTTATGTTATTTCATAATCTTTTGATTATTGCCTCGTGTCTCCTGCATGAATGTAACTATAACTTACATACCATTTTACCTGCTGTAGCTGCTTAGGTTTTCTCCAATTTCCCATTATCATAAGTACTGTTTCAATCAAGAGCTTTTTGCATAAAACTTCTGCATTTAGTATTATTTTCCTAAGAATTGTTTATAGAAATGAAATCTCTTAGCAAAAGATAGAAGATTTCATTTTAATCCTAACTTGATATATTTCCTGAGATGTTCTTAACAGAATTCCCCTTTGGTCTCCTTTTAAATGTCACTTTATTCTCCATTGTTGAAATTGAACCGGGGATAAGATATTGATTAGTTGCAACCATTGACTACTCATTGACTCTCTTTGCACTTGGCAAAATAAAGTTCAGAACTCTCTTGGGAGTTGTGAGGGAACAAGGGACCAGACAAAGACGCCACCACTGCTGTTTGAAAAGATATTTCAAGGACAGTGAAAGCAACAAATCCTGTAATTGTCAACCACAATGAAAATAAGCTAGCTTTAAATAAGAAGACCTCACACATTTACTACCACAGTCTCTTTCTTTGTGACATTATCATTCCCATGCTGTGGTACCTAGAGAGTTATGTGGTCCATGAAAAAGGATAGCTCAATGTCACTTTTGTGTAACTGCAGCTTAATAAACATTTTTAGGTCATAAGTTGACCATGAAGAGATCATTTTAGTTCACCTACATCAAAGAGATCTCCCTTTTGTTTTGGCTGTGCTTTGGCAGACAAAGGCCGTGAACTTTGGCCGTGTTTGTTTTTGTTTTGTTTTGATTTTGGCCCTGCATAGTGCTGTCAAAATAAAAGATATGTTGCAGCTGTTCTTTGAGAGATTTATGCCCATGTTGTCTCTTCCCCTCCATCCACCTCATAGATAGAAGACAGGCTCCAGTGGTAGACGTTCACTAACGAGGTGGAGTAGAAATAGCATGAGCTATAGCAACAGCTAGATGGAGTTGCAAATTCCTGTTCTTCCACATATGGCCTGTGGGACCAGGGGCAAGTAATTTATTTAATTTTTATGAGCCTTTGCTTTCTCATCTGTAAAATGGAAATGGTGATGCTTATATTGAAATGTTGTTTGTAACAAAACTTTTCAAGACTTCACCAATCCAAAATGATTATGCCTCTTAGTTCTTACTTGGTGACTTCCATCTCAGCACATTTAACCACCCTCCCCCACCACAACTGACCACCTCTGAATTATTTTTGGGACTTCCAGGTACATCTCCTGTCTACATTTTATTCATTTACTCAACAAATATTTATTAAGGTCATACCAGATGCCAGGCACCGGGGATCAATGAACAAGACAAATAAGGTCCCTGCTTTTGTGGAGTTGACAGTCTAGTGAGAAGAGAGATAAGAAAACAAGATAAGCATATTTGAATTAAGCAATGATGAGGACCACCAAGGAATATAAAACAGGGTGGGGGTAGAAGATGGAGAATGGGGAATGAGGTGCCTGCGGTCTCTCTGGGGACAGATAGTTGAGGATATCTGCCAGACACTTAGGCCATTTGCTTCATAACTGCTTCTGCTGATGCATTCTTAGGAGGGAGGGCCTGTGGTCTGTGGTTGGAGGGAGTTGCCAGTGCCGTGGGATACGCTGATTCTGTATTTCCCTCCTCTTTCGACTTGGTTTAATGATACCACTCAGTTCCCAAAGTGCAATGCCTCCGTATCTTTTCATGAACCTAGAACCAACCGTTGGGTTCTTGCCCTAGCCTTTCCATCCCAACTGTAAAGACTAAAGTATTCCTTAATGTTCTTTGAAAACAACTCAATCCTTCTCAGGTCAAAACAAAAGCTCTCATGCTTATCAACTCATGCACATGAATGCTTTGATGGGGAACACTGCATCTACCATCCAGGTGCCAACCAGAAGGGAGTATGTTAAGTCCTCGCTTAACATTGTCCATAGGTTCTTGAAAAAGGAAACTTTAAGCCAAATGACCTATAATGAACCAATCTGTTTTCCATCAGTGTTATAACAAAATGACATTGAAGGAAAACAACATTATTTGAAGACCTGCAGTATATCATTTCGCTTAAAGTAGCAGTGTCCAAGAACCTATGGAGGATGTTAAGTGGCAGTTGAATCTAGCTTTCCCACTTGCTAGCTTTGCAACTCTGAGAAAATTGGTGTCCTTATCTGTAAAAGGGCCAGGAATAAAGCTCTACCTCATGGGCTGTTTTTTTTCTTTTTTTTTTTTTTTAGAATAAAACAAGGTAATACAGATAAAGTGCTTCCAATCATGCCTGCCAAATAGTAAATGCCAGTGGGTTTTATCATTACATAAAGGTGAAAGGCCTTAGACAGTGGATCCATTACAAGGACTCAACATGAATCCTAGTTGATTAAAAAATAATAAAAATAGCCTGGGTGTGGTGGCTCACGCCTGTAATCCCAGCACTTTGGGATGCCGAGGCGGGTGGATCATGAGGTCAGGAGTTCAAGACAAGCCTGGCCAAGATAGTGAAACCCCATCTCTACTAAAAATACAAAAAAAAAAAAAATTAGTTAGGCTCGGTGGCAGGCATCCGTAATCCCAGCTACTTGAAAGGCTGAGGCAGGAGAATCACTTGAACCTCGGTGGCAGAGGTTGCAATGAGCTGAGATCATGCCACTGCACTCCAGCCTGAGTGACAGAGTGAGACTCCCTCTCAAAATATGTAGATATATAAATAAAAAAGTAAAATAATAATAATAATGAAAATAAAGGAACTATAGGATCAGAGTCTGGTGGTTGACGTCTGGGTAGGGGGAGGTCCTATGTGATGCAAATTGCTATTGTGACCAGGCCTTGTTAGAATTAAGATAACTTCTCAAGTCTTAACAACTTATTAAGGTAAAGAAAACAGTCAATTAAAGTCCAATTGAAAAGACAAAAGCCTGCCTCAGGGAAAATTATAAAAATATTTTTGGTTGAGGGGCAGTTGGAAGAGTTTCCCTTAAGAAATGTTGTTTGATTTACTCCAAGTCCAAAACCACTTGGAAAACAAACAAACAAACAAAATCAAAAAACAAAAAATGGCCAAGGGACCTTACAGAGCAGTCAGCTATCTTCTAATAAGTCAGTGACTAAAGCCCTGTCTTTAATGAACTTCATTTATTCTTGTCCCAGGGGCGCTAGAAGCCCTTTGCTTAGTACTTTAATTGCTTTCTTTCTTCACTGTTTAAAGCCAGCTTCACAGGTGTAGACACAGAACTTAGATCATACCTTTAGTGATGTTCAAGCGGGAGGTAACACCTTACCTGAATGGCTGGTCGCTAACCTGTATGGAGTCATCTCCATGGATCCCCACATATAGAAACCAACCCTTGGAGACTGCTCCAACCAGGTTCTCTCAGTAACCAGACTGCCTGAGGCTGTTTTTAAACTATAAAACCCATAAAGTGAAATTTATTGCACTTTGCTGGATTTCACTAGAGTTAGAGGGCTCTGATAAAATTTACTGGTTAGATGTAAAATTCTATTGGTAAGAAAATGAACTGTTTTCTCAGGCACTCCTGTTGGGCCATTTTGATCCTTGTCCTGAATCCCCAGACCTTGCTAGAAGGCTTTCCTCATTTCAACATTATTGAGGACAGGTAAATATAACAACTCCAGCTTTTCAGCCTTGTGGCCAAGTCTGACAGGGCTAAACTGACCTGCACCCAGAGGCCCCAACTGATTCTGCTACTGCTAACATTCACCTTGAAAGACTGCACAGTTGGCCATGCTTTCTGTTCTAAAGAGTGGAGTTGCAAATGGTGGTAAGAAGCCTGGCATGCTGAGGGTTGTGTTCGCTCAGGAAATGAAGATGGGAGTGGGAGGTGGAAAGGAGGGTAGTGGGGTCATCCTAGAGCTTCAAAGTTCATTTAATTAGACAGGACTTTTTCATTGTGCTAGGATGTTGCCTTCATGACCAGAATTCACCGCATCTCAAGAAAAGTATTGTGGGGAACTAATAAAAGACGTATTTTTCCAAGATCTTGCCCTCTCTCATCCTCTTCAAAATGTAACAGAAAGAGGGGAAGATGAAGAGAGAGAGAGAAATAAAGAAAAAAAGGAAGGAAGATGGAAAGGCAGAAGGAGGGAAAGAGAGAAAAAAGGGGTAAAGGGAAAAACTTTTTGATGAAAAAGCCTGGCAATTTCTTTTTTGTTCTACATTTCCTCAACACATCTGCCCAACAGTAAACATTCTTCACTTAAAATGTGTGTAGATGTTTGTGTGTATGTGTGTGTGTGTTTGTGTAATGCAGTAAGTCAGTGTTTCCCCAAATGTGGAATGCCTGTGAGTGCTATGAAAAATGTTTTAGGTGAGCAATGGATAAATTTATTTGAGTACTCATGATTTATTTTGACATAGATTGGAAAAATACTGGTTTTCTACTTATCGCAGTGATGAAAAAATCTATTTTTAAAAATAAATGGCTGGGCGCGGTGGCCCACGCCTGTAATCCCAGCACTTTGGGAGGCCGTGGCGGGTGGATCACGAGGTCAGGAGTTCGAGACCATGCTGACCAACATGGTGAAACCCCGTCTCTACTAAAAATACAGAAATTAGCCGAGCGTGGTGGTGCATGTGCCTGTAATCCCAGCTACTCAGGAGGCTAAGGCAGGAGAATCACTTGAGCCTGGGAGGTGGAGGTTGCAGTGAGCCGAGATCGCACCACTGCGCTCCAGCCTGGGTGACAGAGCGAGACTCCAATCCCCCCCAAAAAGCCAACCAACCAAACAAACAAAATCCATATTCAATAAAAGAAGTCCATGTAAAGAAAAAAAATGACTCATAGCATCGTAGCAAAACTTCTTACATGGTGCTAGAATGACCAATGTTTGGAAAACATTTCAGTAAAGGAACTTGAGACATCTGGGGGAAATAAAATTGTGTTGTCTTTGTTTTGTCTTGTATTTTTTGTATCACTCTCCCCCATCCACACACTTTGTGGGGCAGAGACACTGTTATGCGCTCTCCACACTGTTTTGTTCACTGTTTTGTTTCCCTCTTGAGCACATGGGAAGATAGCAAGTCCTTACCGTCCCTCTCCACAATGGGGCCTTGTGATTAATTCTGGTCATTGTAAAGTAGGTCATTGAAATGGCTGAGGGGAAGCTCGCCATTTTCAGGCCCAGCCCTTAATACATGATCTTTCATGAGTTATATTTCTGTCTGGTCATCTGATGGCTGATTGCAGAGGGCCCAGCTGAACTGGTTGCTTCCAGGAGCTTACAGTCTCCTCGGTAAAATCAACACATGAGTACCTAATGATACTGCAAGGCAGATTGATATACATGCTAAAAGAAGGTAACACAGGATGTCAAGGGATTACAGGGGAAAAATGAAAATGTAATAAAAGCAAAGACAACAGCAGCATTCATGGAGTTCATGCTATGTGCCAGGACTTGTGCTTAGCACTTTACTTGCATTATCCCCTTTAATCCTCGCTGCAACCCAACCAAGAAAGAAAGTCACATTTAAGAGGTATAATGACTGGCCTGGGTTCCCTTATTCCTTGTCAAGGCCAGAATTTAAATACAGGAAACTTGAAAAGGAGGCCAACTTGACTAGCATACACAGTCTGATTAGCTGCAGAGATGAGAAAAAGTGGATGAGGTAAAGAGAGAAATTGAAGATGACACCACCATTTCTAGACAATATGCCAGGAAAAAAGGAATGAGTATTAACCATAATACAAGTTATTGCCTAATCTCACCTATTTCTTGGTGAGAACAAATATTTCCATTTATATCATGTCGAATTTAGGATACTGATGGGTCTCTTGTTGAAAATGATACTTAGAAATGCAAATCCGTGTATCAGAAGATAGGTCAAGCCCCAAAATAAAGATCTGGGGGTCATTAGCACTCAGGAGCTAAGTGTAACCAGAAAACAGGTCAAAATCATTTAAGGAGAGAATGCAGAAGAGGATAAGACCACTGATAATACTTGAAACTACCTTTTGTTTAAAGACAGAATAACAAAGAGAAGTAAAGTAATTAACAGAGACACAAAGAAACTGCCAAAGAACTAGAAGGGCTCTATATAGATTCAATGTAATTCCCTTCAATAGCTATCTTTGTAGTGCTCATTAAGTCTAAGGCACTAAACTAGGCTTAGTGGATGATGCTGTATATAAGATGCCTAAACACTTTCCCTCTAACCAGGAAAGCATCCTTCCTTCTGTACATATGATAATAAAGGACTAGAAAGAGAGAATGGTATGTACAATCAATTTCAAAGATGTTCTACCTCTGCTGCCCTTTGAGACTGGATATACACAGGAGACCACTTTGATCGAATGAATTAAATGAGTTTAAACAAACAACTAGGCAAATCAGCAAACAACTTTTCCCACTGAATTTTTCTAGTCTTTTTCCTGTTTTTTTTTTCTTTCTTGAAAATCTATGATTCTAACGTCTCCAATACTATTCTTTTCACTATTCCCAAATGCAGGTTAAAGTTGCCTTTGTCATATTAAAACTAAATAGAGGAGCAATTGTTTTTATGGAGCTGAAGGATTATAGAGCTTCAGTATGGTTAGAAGGGACCTTATGGGTCATTATGTCCAAAACTGTTTACTTTTACAGATGAGGAAAATGAGTCAGAGGAAAGCTGAAGTGATTGGACTCTTATTGTCAGTGGCTGGACAGGGCCAGACCTGGAATACCAATCTCCTGCTTTCAAATTCAACCCTTTCTCTGTCATATGTTTCCCTTCCTACAGTCTGTCCACAGCCGCACAGCTAGTTGCCAGTCTCCCGAAACTAATATTTCTAAATATTTCAGTTCTACAAATTCTGGTTATTAAAACATAGAATACCCCATCAAATCCTTTGGTCAAGTGATGTCCCTTAATTTGAACCCAGATTGTGAAACAAAAATTAGACACAAACCCCCGCAAAGAAGCCAGGATCTTACAAATGCCATAATATCTTTCCTTTGAACATAAGAAAAAATTTTTGGATTCATAGATTAAGATTTGCCAGTAGAAGGATGAATAGAAGAGAGAGTAACATAGATCAATACTGTTTTCTTTTCACAAACTCTGAACTAGTGAAGTTGTACCTTTTTTCATATTTACCCTTAGTAATTACTTTAGCAATAGACATGATTTGTATTGATGCAGTAACAACTCATGAGCATATATTATTAGAGAATGAAAGATACATTGAATCAAGTAGTGTTGAATTAAAGAGAAAATGGTTAAAGAAACTCACTCCTGGGCTGAGAAATTATATGTCAAGCTATAGCCTAAAGTGAATTTTTATGGCTGAGTTATAAACCCTTGGAAATACTGAGACGCTTAACTGCAGTTGGTATCTTTACGATTATATCACCTTTAGATACTAGCAGATTTGCTCCAGTGCAGCTGCAGCCCCAGGAAATGAGTAAAGGCTGTGCTGGAAGGGAACCTGCATGCATTTTGGGCCATCTAATGAATAAAGGAAAAGGATGGGCTTAGGACCAGGACAAGGAAAAGAGATAGGGCTGGGAGGCTGAGAATAGGAAACCAAGGGGACAAGAGGAGCAGGAAAAGGAAAAATATGAAAAGGGAGAGAAATTGAGACCATTTGAATGTCAAAATAATTATTACAGATTAGAACCTATTAAACACTATTGAATAGAATAGGAATCCATGAATCAATACTGATATAAATTAATTAATATATAAATAGGGAAGAAGCAGATGCTCTTTTTAATAATAGAATACCAGCTAATCAATTAAGAATGAATGATGGAATTAGAAAAATCATCATTTGGCCAACATGGTAGTAATAATTGATTCAAGTAAGAATGAATATACTGGCTACAATAGTGGGTAAAAATTAGATGAGAAACAGGATACTTACATACCCTCAGTGTCGCTTCCCATAAGACACTTGTAAATTACAAAGGAAAAATGGTAGTGGAGAATCTGGTAGACACATTAAGGAAGATGTCAGAGTTGACTTACCAGTAATAGGACAAATAGACATTATATGACTTCTGATATAATGAATTGAAGACACAACATCACTTTCGTGTTGTTCCTGCCTAAAATGTGTTACTGGAGTCTGATCATGAGGAAGCCCAAACTGAGGATAAACCCTAACTGAGGAATATTCTACAAAATAATTGGATGGTGCTCTTCAGAAATGTCAAGATCATTAAAGACAAGGAAAAATGGAGGAAATATTCCAGATTAAGGGAGTCTAAAGAGACAGAAAATCTAAATGCAATGTGTAATCCGGGATTAGACCCTGGTTGAGAAAAATGAAATTTGCTATACATTTGCTCTGCAAATTAGATAATAGTGTTGTATCAATGCTATTTTTGGATTATAATAACTTTACTATTGTTGTGAAAGAAAATATCCTTATTTTTATGATTAAATATTTAGGGGTTAAGGGGCATTTGTCTACAACTTATTTCCAAGTAGCTTGGAAAATAAATTTATATTTATGGAGAAGGAGAGAGCATTTGAGAGAGAGAGCAAGAGAGCTTGATAGCAAGAGAGAGAGACAGCGCATAAAGCAAATATGGAAAAATGCTAGCAGAGTATTTAGGGAAGCTCAGTGGTGGGTATATAATTATTTGTACTAGTCTTTCAATCCTTTCATGTATCTGAAATTATTTCCAAAAAGAAAGTCTTAAAGAGAAAGAATAGATGATGTTTGCAGAGGGAGGAAAGTGAAAAAGAGATAAGTATTCAATATAAAGAAAGAGAAAGAAGAAAGTAAAAGATCACAAAAGGGAGAAAGATGAGGAAAATAAATGTGTCAACTCTAATAAAGAACTTTGGTTTTGTGTACTTACAAAGTCTATTTCAAGGCCCATAAATCTGGGAGCTCATAGATTCTTATGAGTTTAAGAACTCCCGGAGCTGGGCTGCAAGATATAACAGGCAGGCATGTGAGTCTTTTCTTGGGAGGTTTGCTGACTTTCTTTAGATCAGAAAAGATGGCCAACCCCCTCACCCACCTACCTGATAAAGCTTGAATGTGTTTCCATCCAAATCTCATGTTGAAATGTAATCCCCAATGTTGGAGGTGGGGCCTGGTGGGAGGTGACTGGATCATGGGGGAGGATTTCTCTTGAATAATTTAGCACGATCCTCTTGGTGCTGTCCTCACAATAGTGAGTTTTCATGAGATCTGGTCTTTTAAAAGTGTGTGGCACCTCCTCGCCTCTCTCTTGCTCCTGCTTTTGCCATGTGATGCACAAGCTCCCTCTTCGCCTTCCACCATCATTGGAAGCTTCCAGAGGCCTAGCCAGAAGAAGATGTCATTATGCTCTCTGTGCAGCCTGCAGAACCATGAGCCAATTAAACCTCTGTTCTTTATAAGTTACCCAGTCTCAGATATTTCTTTATAGCAAGAAAGAATGGCCTAACACACCAACCCTGCCTCAGAGTTTAATAAAAGATGCCCATTTAGACATGATATTTACTAGCTGCTGAATCTACCAGACTTCTCAGTAGCCCCTTTCTTCTTCAAACGTTCTCAGGAAGAGGAGAAAGGCTCTGTCCTCCCCATAACAGCTTTCCTAACCTTTGTGAAGCCAGTATCTCAAGAGACGTTTGGAAGTGTCTGTCCTTCTAGAATTTGTCAATTAGTCTGGTCCATGTCAAAGGTAGGAAAATCAGAAGTGATCTCTTGCTCAAAACAAAGAACAACTTTCTTTTGTATGGCAGAAAGGACCAGGCCATTGCCAGAGGACTGTTTCTTTGAACTTAGGAGCCTCAGAGAGGCTTTGGGGAAGAAGATGTGTAGAGGGAACATGGGGTCCCTATCTCTCAGCAGAGGCCATGGCTTCTGGGCCACAGTGATCAGGCAGTGAATGTGTTCTAAAACCTCAGGCCAAAGAAGAGAACATCAGTCGTCATTCAAATGTCTTCTCTATTCCTGCTCTTCTTCACTTTCTGCAAGATCCTTCTTAAGCAAAAGTGAAATGTGTTGCCTCCTGTAAATAGAAAATTCCATAAGTGGGCAGCATCAGACATTGTGTACAAACAAGTCACCAGCGCTCTTTCTCTGGCTCTCTCCCTTTGCTTTCCTTTCTCCCAGTGTCATTTGCAGGCATGTACTCTCCTACATGATAGTTCTGAGTAGTTCTGGATTTGCATGGTCCTTAATTAGGGTGACCACATATCACAGTTTGTCCAGAATAAGTCCAGTTTACATCTATCATGCCAGCATGTGTATGGATAGCAACCCCTTTCACTCTCAAAAATGTCCTGGTTTGCATGATAAATCATTCACTCACTATATTTTTAATTTTCGTGATCTTAGAAGGAGATATTAAGGTGAACTCTTATTAAAAAGTGTTGCAAAAAGTCTCTAGGCCTGCTAATGTCACTTGATCACCTCTGAACCAATTACCATCTCCCAGGGGATGAGGTTTTCTGGTTGGTCAGTTGGTCATGTGCCCATCTCTGATGTTAACAAGTCATGTCTTTGTAATTGATGGCCCTGTCAGAATGGGAGGACTTGTTCTGGAAAAGCAAAGAGACTAATAAGCAAACATGAAATTAACATGTGACCCTTATACAATACACGCCTGAGGTTCTGCTCATATTTCATATAACTAGTTGGCTGGTTTTTTATTTCACATTTTCCTTTTCCTCCTCTCCTCATCCCCATGATTTTGTATTGCCACCCTCCCAGCCCCATCTCTTTTCCCTGAAGTGGTCCTAATTGTTATTCTCTACCTCTAATGAGCTGCAAACTCTCAGAAATCAAAGCTTAGACATAGAAACAGATCTAGATGGTATAGATATTGATATAACTATAGATATAAATATAGATCCCCATCACAGGTAGAAGGCCCTTATGCCCAGAGGAAATGCTCTCCAGATGTCTTTAACATGAATTAAACTTGGCCGGGTGTGGTGGCTCACGCCTGTAATCCCAGCACTTTGGGAGGCCGAGGCGGGCAGATCATGAGGTCAGGACATCAAGACCACCCTGGCTAACACGGTGAAACTCCGTCTCTACTAAAAATAGAAAAAAATTAGCCAGGCCTGATGGCACCCACCTGTAGTCCCAGCTACTCAGGAGGCTGAGGCAAGAGAATCGCTTGAACCCGGGAGCTGGAGGTCACAATGAGCCGAGATCGCACCACTGCACTCCAGCCTGGGCGACAGAGCGAGACTCTGTCTCAAAAAAAAAAAAAAAAAAAAAAGAATTAAACTTTTGAAATAAAAACTAGGCCGGGCACAGTGGCTCACACCTGTAATCCCAGCACTTTGGGAGGTCGAGGCGGGTGGATCATGAGGTCAGGAGATCGAGACCATCCTGGCTAACATGGTGAAACCCCGTCTCTATTAAAAAATACAAAAAAATTAGCCGGGCGTGGTGGCGGGCGCCTGTAGTCCCAGCTACTCCGGAGGCTGAGGCAGGAGAATGGCATGAACCCAGGAGGCGGAGCTTACAGTGAGCCGAGATCTTGCACTGCACTCCAGCCTGGGCAACAGGGCGAGACTCCGTCTTAAAAAAAAAAAGAAATAAAAACTAAAACTAGGCTGGGCGCAGTGGCTCACGCCTGTAATCCCAGCACTTTGGGAGGCCGAGGCAGGTGGATCACAAGGTCAGAAGATCGAGACCATCCTGGCTAACAGGGTGAAACCCTGTCTCTACTAAAAATACAAAAAACAAAACAAAACAAAACAAAAAAACTAAAACTAGTGTTCAGGTTGCAAAATAATTTTTATATATATCATCTAGTTTATTTCTCACAGTGATTTCATGAGATGAATATTCTTTTCATCCCTTTGTTGCACTTCTGGAAACTGAAGCATAAGATTACATACCTTTTTTAACCAAAATAATGTAACTCGAATTCCAGTTTTATGATTTTAATTTTCATGATTTTTCCCCACATCTATGAAACTGAGTACTGTTTTATTTTTCCCATTTGTTTACCTTCCCCTCCTGCTATAATGCATGACCACTGTAAAAATAAAACAAAACAAAAAACGAGGAGGGGGTGGAGAGAGAAGAGGACAAGGAAAACCATAAAGTTAAAAGGTTTATATTCCCTTTACTCAGGGATAATCAATATTAAGACTCTATTGCCTTTCTTTCTTTCTTCTTCTTTCTCTTTCTTTCTCCTTCCTTCCTTCCTTCCTTTCGTTCTCATCCTTCTCTTTCTTTTCTTTCTTTCTTTCTTTCTTTCTCTTTCTTTCTCTCTCTCTTTCTTTTCTTTCTTTCTTTCTCTTTTTCTCTCCTTTCTTTCTTTCTTTCTTTCTTTCTTTCTTTCTTTCTTTCTTCTCTCTCTCTCTCCTTCCTTCCTTCTTTCCTTCTTTCTTTCTTTTGTTTTATTTCTTTTTCCTTCTTTCTAAGTTGGAGTGCACTGACACAATCTTGGCTCATTGAACCTCCCGGGATCAAGCCATCCTCCTACCTCAGCCTCCCCAGTAGTTGGGACTACAGGTGCACGCCACCATGCCTGGCTAATTTTTTTTGTATTTTTCGTAGAGAGGAGGTTTCACCACATTGCCCAAGCTAGTCTTAAACTCTTGAGCTCAAGCAACCTGCCCGCCTCAACCTCCCAAGATGCTAGGATTACAGATGTGAGCCACCACACCTGGCCTCTAGGCTTTCCTTTATGGATATGAAACATGCTGTAGACTGAATTGTGTGCCCCCAAATTGAAGTCCCAATTCCAATGTGACTATATTTGGAGGTAGAGCCTTTAAGGATGATAAAAGAAAAAGCATCAGCCAAGTTAAATTTAAAGGCATTTAATTGAGCAATGAATGATTCACAAGTCAGGCAGCCTTCTGAGCCACAGCAGGCTCATAGATTCCAGCACAGCCACATGGTGGAAGAAGATTTATGGACAGACAAAGGAAAGTGACATGCAGAAAATGGAAATGAGGTACAGAAACAGCTGGATAGGTTACAGCTCAGCTTTTGCCTTATTTCAACACGGTCCCAACAGTTGGCTACATTTGATCGGCCAAAACTCAGTGATTGGCACAAGTGTAGGCTATGGTTTGTTTACACCTCCACTTATTATAGTTCACAATGTACAGGAAAACCTTTAGGCCGAACTTAAAATACATAAGGAGGCAACTTTAGGCTAAACTTGATTTAACAAGGAGGTAGTTGAAGTTAAATGAGGTCATAAGGATGGGACCCTAACCCAACAGGACTAATGTCCTTATAAGAAAAGGAAGAAACATGGGGCATGTGCCCTACACAGAGAAAAGGTCATGCGAGGACACAGCAAGAAGGCAGTCATCTGCAAACCAGGAAGTGAGGCCTCACCAAAAACCAATGTGGCTGTCACCTTGATCTTGGACTTCTAACCTCCAGAACTGTAAGAAAATAAATGTCTATTGTTTAATCCACCAGTCTCTGATATTCTTTTATGGCAGCCAAAGTAGACTAATACAGAACATATATTTTAAATAAAATTAAGATTATTCCACAGATTCCATTTTGAATCCTTCCATTTTCACTCATTAAAATTTTTCCAAAAAGTTAAATATTCTTGGCAAGCTGATGTTTGAAAAGAATGCATGATATTTCATCATACGGATATGTCCTTGTGATACTGTAAAATATATATTTGGTCTTTGTTTTTGTTTCCTGACATGCAGCTCCTAAAATGATTAAAATATCTGGAATGATAAGTGTCTTTTATATGCTAATAAGATGACTGGTGGCTGGGGTCCCCTAGATAGCTTCAGGATGGGGGCTTGTTACTGAGAAGACCAAGAGATGATTAGAGAGTTGGGATTTTCAGCCTTAACCCCAACCTCTGAAGAGAAGTAAGGGGCTGAAGGTTGAGATGATCACCAATGGCCAATGATGTAATCAATTGTGCCTAGTAATGAAACCTCTATAAATCCCAAAAGGACTAGGACCAGGGAGCTTTCAGATAGCAGAATATGTGTAGGTGCCTGGAGGGTGTTATTCTGGTTGTACATGGTTGGAAGCTTCATGTCTCTTCTCATATGCTTTGTCCTGTGCATCTCTTCCATCTGGCTGTTCTATCCTTCATAACAAATAGGTCAACATAAGTAAATTGTTTCCCTGGGTTCGGTGAGGACCTGTAGCAAATTAATCAAACCCAAGAAGGGGTTTGTTAGAACCTTGAATTCATAGCCAGTCCATCAGAAGCAAAGGTGACAACTACTACTTGCAACGGGCACCTAAAGCAGGGTACAGTCTTGTAGGACTGAGCCCTCAACTTGTGGGATCTGTTACTAACTCCAGGTAGATAGTGTAAGAATTGACTTGAATTAGAGAACACCCAGATGGTGCCTGCTGGAGAACTGGTTGGTGTGTGGAGAGACTGCCCCCAACAGATACACACCTAGTGTCAGAATTGCCTGGTTGGTGTGAAAGAGAGTAGGAAACACATTTTGGTTTTTCCCTATCTCCAAATAGCCCTGGACTGTTTAACCAATCCTCTTATTGGACATTTGAGGATCATCCAATTTTCTATTATAAAAAAATTACAATAAAACTATAATAAATATACCTTATTAGAAACCAATATTGGACTGCACTTCTAATATTTTACTTTTAATATGTTTGTACAGGTAAGGAAACATTTACCATTTTGATATAATGTGCCAAATTGCTTTCCAGAATTATTGTATTAAATTTCACTTTCACATGCATTATTTCAGAATCCTTGTTTCACTGCACACTTTCCACTTTTAAGTATCATTTAAAAAATATTTAAATATTTTTAAATATTTAATAAAATTTAATATTTAATAATATTTAATATTTAAATATTTACTAATTTGATAGGTGACAATTTTTGTCTTATTTCTGTTTTAATGTGCATTTGTTTTGTTCTTAGTAAAAGAATTTTTTATGTGTTTTATGCATTTATTGGGTGTTTGATTTCTTCTTTTATGAATTGTCAATATCCTTTTACCATCTTTGTAATTGGTTGATTTTTAATTTTTATTGATTTTTAAGCACTCTTTACATATGTAGACAATAACTTAGTTTCTGTCTCCTTTGTTATAAAACTTTCCTTATTTTAATGTTATTTTAATGTATTTTTGTAAGTATCTAACCTCATTTAATTGGGTAACAATTAAAACCACAAGTATATCCCCTTATAACCAGAAGGGACTGTATTTCTCTCTCCTCCTTTGAGTGGTTCTAATGTCCAAAAAAGGTCTTCCATGTACTGTAAAGCCTTGTTATAACTTGGTTCATTATCACACAGATTTTAGGTTAAGGTAGGTCAAGGCATGTTCCCTGAACTAAGCTTTGTTTTGTGAAAGACTGATGTTACACAGTTAACCTCTAACCTAGTCCTAATTCTGTTCTCAAACTCCAACATCATATAGAAATACTACAAGGGTTTGAAGTGTTGAGTAAGATAGGTCCAGAATTTCCAATTACTGAAAGAGGGACTCAGCCCAGCACTTTCAAAGCCTGACATGAAATAACTACCACCTTATTTGAAAAGTGCTGTTTTAATCTGTGTCATGGCAACAGTCAGTCTTTGGCCAAGATAAATAATTACCTTTCTAACTATTGTGGGGACTTTGTCTTTTGTTTTACCAAGGAACTGTGAATCTGTGCCAAACATATTTTGTGTTTCTAAATCATCCAACTGTAATATGAGAATAATATATTTTAACTTTATTGGATAAAATGAAGAAAACTATGCAAACTGGGTCAATCTTCAAGAGGCTTGTAGTAATTTTACATAATGATGTTCCAGGCTTCGTATCACTATTTGAAATCCTGAAGATTCTGCTTGTTTTGCGTGCTTTTCACATATTTAAAAAATTACAGCTAGGCTTTTTTTTTCTGCCCTATTTATGATTGAACAGACATAATCACATTTGAAAGGAATGTTGTTTATGCAGGCCACATGACAGAGAGGAGTTAAAAAAATAAACAAGGGTGCATTACTTGCGGTTTTGCAAAGCACCTCAGTTTAGAAATTAGATTTGTGTTCAAATTTGGTAGATGGCATGAAGCCTTAGGGGAGCTCCTCTAAACCTCCCCCTTTTTATTCATGAAAGCATGTTCATAATAATAATTTTTTTCCCATCTTAGAAGTTCATTGAGTGATAAAATTCATGTGAAAGCACTAACAGCACTCACAGCCTATAGAATCTATGAGAATAAAACTTGTCCTATGATAAGGTTTTCTTTAGCCTGCAGGGTGCTTGAAAACAGATGGAGTCCAAGTACCCTTAGACAGTACATGTACTTCCCAAGTCACCATCCTCACTTCTTTTCGTTTTCTTATCCTCTCCTGGCTTTACTCACATGACCTCTCTGGTCTCTGCAAACACTTGAGCGTGAGACCACACTGTTGTTCAAAATGCATTGTACACACCAACGGTATATAGGTACTTGTGTGAAAAAGCAGCTTCCTGGGTCTTAACCCAGACCTATTGAATCAGAATCTCTGAAATATGGGACCTAGGGAGTGGTGCTTTTTATTTTTATTTTTTTTGAGAGATGGAGTCTCTGTCCCCCAGGCTGGAGTGCAGTGGCGCGATCTTGGCTCACTGCAACCTCCGCCTCCCAGGTTTAAGCAATTCTCCTGCTGTAGTCTAGCTACAGCTGTGCATCACCACACCCAGCTAATTTTTGTATTTTTTTAGTAGAGATGGGGTTTCATTTTTGTATTTTTTTAGTAGAGATGGGGTTTAGTAGAGATGGGGTTTAGTAGAGATGGGGTTTTAGTAGAGATGGGGTTTCACTATTGGCCAAGCTGGTCTCGAACTCCTGACCTCAGGTGATCTGCCTGCCTTGGCCTCCCAAAGTGCTGGGATTACAGGTGTGAGCCACTGTGCCTGGCCAGTGGTGCTTTTTAAATAAGAACCCCTGGACAAATGTGAAATACTGTTATTTCTCATCTTTAAAAGAGCAAACATGATGCATGCACAGAGTCTTCAAGGAAATTAAAAAACACCGACTTTCACAACCACAGGCAGAATACTCTGGATGAAGGATCCAGCTTGGACTCTTATCTGATTGTACACTTTTCATGAATAACATTAAACATGAATAGGAAAAGACCTCGAAAAGTTATTCAGTCATCCTTCATTTTCTCCCCTGTAAAAAAGGGGGTTGTATTTTTAAGTTTTTCTTGACCCAATGCCTATGACTAGATAAGCGTTCTCATTTGGGGATTGTAAGAGATTGTGTGCCCAGTCCCATGATCAATATGTGACAAACCCTGTTTGAGTCTCTAGACGCATTGTTTAGCATTGTTTAAAAAATGTTGATTATTATTCTCCATAATGGACATCTGCTATTTTTACCTTCCTAGCATCTATTCTTCCTTCTTGTGGCAATAAAATTCAATAGACTTTGGGGAACCATCAATCAAGGTAGGACTGTTTATTAAGGTCTTGGGGCCCACGCTTGGCCAATCAGATGTTCTCTTCTTGGACACGGCACCTTAGATGGTGGGACTCTAGAGCAGAAAGTAGGCAGAGTTCCCATAGAGAAGGCAGCCCCATGAAGAGACCTTGCACAGCTCCTATTACAAAGGCTCAGATCCGCTATGGTTCCATCCTTCCCAAGACCAGTTCTTTAGCATCTCCTTTTATTGTCTGGGCCACCACAGATCTTTTCAGTTAACTTTTTTTTTTTTTTTTCACTTGACTTAGCCAGTGACTGCTTCTGCTACTTGCAACCAAAGAAATTTAATTCATCTTCTTGCAAAAGTCTCAGCTCACTCTCTCTCAGCATTTCCACAGCAGCGTTAGTGAAGGCTCTGGTCAGGGAAGGGGCTAAAGAAAGTGCACCTGCAGGAGAATTTTGCCCTCCTAGCTGATGCCTTGATTTAGCCTGCCTTTATAATTCTTGTTCAACTCCCCTGATGCAGTCTGACAGTTTGAGGAGTACTGTTTCTCCATGATAAGAAAGCATTTGCCTTAGGGAGGAGGGAGAAGATTGAATGGAAGTGTTTTATATTCATTTGAACCACAATTATTTTGCTGACACAGGGCAAGGTATTAACAGGGTTTTGCTGTTGGGGAATTAAAAGCCTTTTGGCCTATTCCTTGTTCAGACGTTTCTCATTTTTAATATTGTGGTTTAAATGCAGTAACATGTGGTTAAGAAAAAAATGAAAATGTGTGCCCTGACCTGTATGGATATTCAAATCCCCACAGGATTGTCGTGCTTGGGGAACATCCCAATTTGAAAGGCCTCTACCTTCAGGCTTCTAGCCGCCTTTCCTACTGAATCTCCCTTGACCCTCTCAACCCGTCTTTCTTTCTCAGGCCTTCTATTCTGTTCTGTAGCGTCTGGTCTCATCCCTTGCTGTGCATTCCAGAGAGAGTTTAAAACACTTGGAGAGTTTTTAAAAATATCGATCCGTCAGCCAACTGTAGAGATGCTGGTTAATTGGTGTGGGATACGGTCCGAATATTAAGATTTATGAAACTCTCCAAGTGATTCTAATGCACATGCAAGTTTGAAAATCTGTACTCTAGAAAAGGGGTTGGCAAATACGACCCATGGACCACATCAAGTCCTCCAGTGTTTTGTGAATAAAGTTTCAATGGAGTAGGGCCATGCTCATTCTTTTACAGATTGCATGTTGGTACTTTCTTGCTACATTGGCAGAGTTGAGAAGTTATGACAGAGACCTTATTGTCCACAAAGCCCACTTAAAATATTTAGTATCTGGTCCTTTTCCATGAAGCCTTTTTCAACTCTGCTCTGGAGCAGTGGTTGTCAACTTTGTACATGTGTCAGAATCACTTTGTAAGACTTGTTAAAATGCATTGCTGGGCCTTCCCTCCAGAGATATTCATTCAGTAGGTCTGAGATAGGGCTCAAGAATTTGCATTTCTTTTTCTTTTTTCTAAAAGACAGGGTCTCACTCTGCTACCTATGCTGGAGTGCAGCGGCACTATCACGCTTACTGCAGCCTCAAGTCCTGGGCTCAAGAGATCCTCCTGCCTCAGCCTCCAGAGTAGGTGGGACGACAGGTACATGCCACCATGCCTATTTTTAAAATTTGTTTTGTAGAGATGGAGTCTTGTATGTTTCCCAGGCTGCTCTCAAACTCCTGGGATCAGGTTCCCAGGGGGAGATGATACTGCTGATCTGGGAATCACACATTGAGAACCACTGCTGTAAAGCTGAGCTGCTCAAACCGTAATTGCCTACAAATCACTGTGGTTCTGTCACAATGAAGATTCTGATTCAGTCAGTCGGGAGCAAGTCCTAAGAGTCTGCATTTCTAATGAGTTGCTAGGTCACGCCAGTGCTGCTGGTCCATGGACCAAACTTTGAGTAGCAAGGCTTTTAACACACTTGCGATTTCCCACTTTTGTGCCTTTGTTCATCCCTCTGTTCTCTGCTTGAAATGTCTAATATTTACCCATTCTCAAGCTTTATTTTTTTCCTCTGTGAGCTGATGCCCTGAGTTCTTTTAATCTCATTAGACTCTATCCATGCCTTTTATATGGTATCTTTCACCATTTTACCTTCTATCTATTTCACTAGTCAGAAATCACCTTGGCAAGTGTTTTAGACATTACAGGAGGACATATTAGAAACATATAAAGAAAAGGATCACAGGTAATTTGACTGGTGGTATTCTTACATATTTTCTCCTCCTCATTTTCAAGAAGGTGGCAAAACCTTAAGTTCCTTTGTCCCAAGAGAAGTTTGTTACACATTGGAAAGCTGAAGCTGCTTAGAGTCAAGAATGTGTCCTATCTCACATAAAAGCCTAAAATCATCCCAGAGAGAAATGGAGAGAAAAGGGCTCTTGGAGAACATGCAAAGGTAGGGACAGGGCTTTTCTCTCCCAGACTGGGTAGGGAAGCAGCGGTCACTGACCCATGTCCTTATCTTGGGAGCACTCAGGGTGGTGGCAGCAACTCAGAGAGGACCAGTTGTGTAGTGTCCTTGGAGAGACTGGATGATGGGCACTGAGGTTCTCAGGCTTGGAAAGTCATCCTGTCCCACAAGTGGTATAGAAGCTGAGAGTTACATGACTTTGAGGGACAACAGGAGTTTGACCACTGCTGTTGTCCATACTGACTATAGATGCTTAGAGTGATTGCATCTTTCCTCTTCATTCCAGGCACCATATAAGCTTCTCAGATTCTTAAAAAATCTTAAGCGTTTAAGATAAGGGAAGTTGGGATCAAATTTGAATTGATCTAAGGAAATTACACAGGTGAGATATATTTTGCAAACCTGAGTTTATGAACTATGATCCACAGTCACACACACATTTAGAAATGTTACATAAAGAAATAATAATCAGAAGTGTGGCAAAGATTTATCTACAAATATTCTTATCATGTAGTATCTGAAATACTTAAAAAGTAATTATGATACAACTTTAAAATGAACTACTGCTAAAAGTCATGTGCAAAAGAAATTTTAATGACAAGGAAAGTTGTTCTCAATATTTTGTTTAAGACAAATAGGTTATAAAACAGCATATACAGTCTGATCTCAACTTTGTTTAAATGTAATATATCTCTTCAGGCTCAAAAATGCTGGAAGGATAAAATAAAATATTAATAGTGGTTATCTCTGGGTAGTGAGATTAAGGGTGATTTTTATCCCTTATATCAGAGATAAAATATATCCCTTTTTGTGCCAGGAAAAAATTTAAAAAAAAATAGCTTTGAGTCTTAAAATTAAAAATAATTCTCAGTTGGGTTCCATGAGTACTCAAATCTTTACGGCATAATTAAGCGTAATCTCAATTCATATGACATTTTGCTTTTTTCCCCCTAAGGCCTTAGCTAACAAGCTTTAAAGCTACACCTGTGTGACTCACTCACCCTCTGAACATTTTCATCAAATACTGTACTACAGGCTCCTGCCTGCTCTCACTACTATTAGTAACTTCTGTCTCTAGACTATTATCCACATGGCTGTTATACTTAGCTTCTTAAAGCATAGGGGACTCAGTGCTGAGAAGTTCAAGCCTGGTTCAAATCTCAGCTTTGCTATTGACTAGCTGTATGTCTTCATTAAAACTAAAACTTCCCCATCTGTAAAATGGGAGTGATTATAATAGACTACCTAAATCAAGATTGTTAGGAGAATTACCACTCTGTGAAACATTGAGTGCAGCTATGTTACTTTCACTCTCATTTTGTAAATGACTCTTTATTGTTTGTTTTTTCTTTTATAAAAAATGATACTTAACTTCTAATCAGGGAAATGTGAATTAAAACCAAAATGAGATAACATTACATATTCAACAGATTGGTAAAGGACATGAAAAAATGAGAACACTAATAAACTGCTAATAAACTGTGATAAATGGCTCGTTGTTATAAATTGATAGAACCAGGCTGGGTGTGGTGGCTCACGCTTGTAATCCCAGCACTTTGGGAGGCTGAGGTGGGTGGATCATGAGGTCAGGAGTTCAAGACCAGCATGGCTAATATGGTGAAACCCCGTCTCTACTAAAAACACAAAAATTAGCCAGCCGTGGTGGCACACACCTGTAGTCCCAGCTACTCGGGGGTCTGAGGCAGGAGAATCGCTTGAACCCAGGAGGCGGAGGTTGCAGTGAGCTAAGATCATCCCACTGCACTCCAGCCTGGCTGACCGAGCGAGACTCCATCTCAAAAATAAATAAATAAATTAAATAAATAAATAAATAAATAAAAAAATAAAATTGATACAACCTCTTTGGAAACAGCTTGGCATTATCTAATAACATCAAAGATATGCAGCCTTATTAGCCATCACATCAGTTCTACTCCTAATTATATGTTATAAACTTGTGTACATGTGAATCAGAGCACGCATTGTGTATGTTTACAGTAGCAATATTTTGAAATAGCATTAAACTAGAAACAACCCAAATGTTCATTGATGGGAGAATAAGCAAAGATATGTGGCATATCCATTCAATGGAATACTCTATAGTGAATAAAAAGGAATGAGCTATAGACAGATGAATAAATATTATAAGCAAACATAAAAGAATACATCCTGTATGATACCATATATATAAAGTTCAAAAAGAAGCAAAACACAAAAGAGTACATACTATATGATGCCATATGTATAAAGTTCAAAAGTAAAAACTAAACTCCATTTTTTGAGCATACAAAAATGTAAGACCTTTTTAAAGAGGCAAGAAAACTAATTACTATAAAAGACAGAATAGTGATTTACCTTCAGAAGGGCAAAGAGAGTATTGTGTTAAATGAGGAAGACACAGGCATTTTCTGGGTTGCTGCCAATATTCTATGTCTTGACTTTGGTATTAGTTACACAATTATTTATTTTATAATCATTTATTACACTGATATTTATGATTTATGCACATTTCTGTATGAGTGTTATATTTCACATTTTAAAACATTTAAAAAGTATTTAGGGGAATGTTGGGAATATGGCACCCTGAATGTGTCCCTGCTGTTCTCAAATCTCAATTCCTAACAGCAGTCTTCCTCTCCTGAGTCTATATGGCAGGCAGGCAGGGCATTGAAAGGTAAGAATATGACTTTGGGCTCTGCAGATCCAGACACAGAAAGGTGATGTCAGACTTTTTCTTTTGGCTTTGGACACAGCCTGGAATTGTAGAGATTTTTGGAGCAAAAATCACTGTACCACAGTCTTGGAGAGAACGTAGGTTTTGGAACTCTGTGGCATTCCAAGAAGAAGAGTGGTGCCCAGAAGAGTATTTCAAGGGGATTTCGTTTTCCCCTTCCCTTGAGAGCCTCAATCAGGTAATTACCACCACCTATCAGCTGGTACTGAACTCGCCACACTGGCAGAGATATATTTGCGCCTCACCACCGTCAAGAGTGAGTACCCCATAAACTCAGCCTGAGCCTGCAGAGTAGGCAAAGGAAAACTATAATCCACGTAAGGGATCCTAGCAGCCAGAGAAAGAACACTCAGAACATCTGGAAAAGGTGGTTCTTGATTAAATAAAGCTGTTAAAAGAGGCAGGTAATTACTAAAACAATACACAAAAAGTAATACAAATACCTAGAAGATTCTATGTTTGAAACAAAAGTTTAATTTGTAAATTGAATGACAGAATTCATTAGTATCCAAGAATATCAAATGGAATATGTATTTCAAAACCTTGCAAAAAATACAAAAAGATGGGAATCATGAAGGACAAGGTAGAAGACTTGGAAGATAACTAAATGTGAGTAATAGAAGATCTAGAAGGAGAAAAATAAATAGATGGCAATATTTAAATTCTCTATGCTAAAAAAAAAACTTGAGTCTGGAAAGTAAAATACCTTATTTAATTCTAAGTATTATTTGAGAGGAAATGACAATGATTTGCAAAGGAAAACAATCATTCTGACTATGGAATAACATCTACAGAAGATTGATAGGGAAGGACTGAAAATCACTCAACTACCAGGAGGTTGGAAAGATGTTTGTATATAAGAAAAAGTTTGAGGAATCAA
Source organism: Gorilla gorilla gorilla (assembly GCF_029281585.2). NCBI lineage: Eukaryota > Metazoa > Chordata > Mammalia > Primates > Hominidae > Gorilla > Gorilla gorilla. The sequence continues at coordinate 37,138,006 of NC_073233.2, read as the reverse complement.
GTTCCCATAAGCCCCTTTTGAGGAAAAGACTTTTATAAAAAAATAATAATGAGTCAGAACAGAGATCTTAACATAGAAGAAGTGGAAGAGGAGAAGAAACCATAAAACTTGCAAAATATGTAGCTAGAAAAATTGCCTGAGAGCATAATATGTGAGCTATATAAGTATTCTTAAAAGAAAGAGCCATATTTCAAGGGAAGACCTAATTATGGATTGAAACCAAAAGTTTTTAACTGTCTTAGCAAAACCTGAGTTGTCAAAGTGGTAGAGATGGGGGAAAGAATAAGTAATAGCAGACAAACCAATGAGGCAATAAATCTTGAGGGAGGTTGGGAAGAGAAGAGTTGTATTTTATTTTCATATAATAATAGAAAAATATTAGTTTGATGAGGAATTTTAGGAAAGGGAAATTAACCACTAATGAAATGGTAAATACAGTTAATTGCCCTTCTAAATTAATTGATCTGATGAGAGTAGAGGGATTGGAATAGTTCGCTTGATCAAATCAGCAGAAACAAAGAACAAAAGAGAAAGGCATATGGATACAGCCAGTCATTAATTAATCTTGTTTTTAGTTTTGCAATGACTGAAATACAAAGGACGGTAAGATTTGAAAAAAGGAAATATTAATTAATAAAAATAAATACAAAATGTGTGTCATAAAATTTGCATTTTAGAGTTGAGCAAACATTTTGGCTTGGAACTTTCTTTTTTTTTTTTTTTTGAGACACAGTCTTGCTCTGCCGCCCAGGCTGGAGTGCAGTGGCACGATCTTAGCTCAATGCAACCTCCACTTCCTGAGTTCAAGCAATTCTCCTGCCTCAGCCTCCTGAGTAGCTGGGACTACAGGGGCCCGCCACTACGCCTGGCTAATTTTTGTATTTTTAGTAAAGACGGGTTTCACCATGTTGGCCAGGCTGGTCTTGAACTCCTGACCTCAGATGATCCACCCGCCTTGGCCTCCCAAAGTGCTGGGATTACAGGGATGAGCCACCGTGCCCGGCAGAACTTTCTTTTTTATTTCTACCAGCACGAATTTTTCCAGCTATCTTATTTTATTTTTTTGAGAGTCTATATAGTTTGTAAATTGCCTCAAATATGTTTTATAACAAGATATAGTGTATGTTTTCAAAAAATCTTTTATAACAAGAAGTAGCATACATTTCCTTTAAAAAAGCCTACATACAAATATATTTTGAAGAAAAATATGACCCCCCAAAATGAAAAGAAATTTATGAGTGAATGAATGGGCAAAGAGATAGCAGGCAAAGCCAAACAATAAGAAAAAAAGAGTGATAACATTAAAATCAGATAATGAATTTGGATTAAAAAATTCTAAGAAAAATAAGATATAATTGTTTTACACCTTTTTGTATCAAAATACATAGCAGCTGAACAGAAAGCAAAAATGCATATATATATAAGTAGAGTTTAATTAAAATACAATATAGTGGTACTCTTTAATATGACTATTTCAGAACTGGACAGTTGAATTAGACCAAAAAATAAGGATATAAATAAAATAATTGAAGAATATAATTCTGTAACTTTTAAATAGGAAAATACATTGTGTACATATCTGTGGAATATTTATAAGAATTAATTCCATACTTGACCAAAGAAACCATATAGGGCATGCTCTCTGATCAAAATATAATGAAGTTAAGAATAAGTAATTTTTAAAATAGTCTCTAATAATAATTTATAAAAGACGTTAGATCGAAAAAAGAAATCAAATCTGAAATTATAAATGATTTATAGAAATAAGTGAAAATAAAAATACTTCATCAAAAATCTAAGCATCACAATAAAAATTGTGTTTATGATAAAATGTATGTTCTTAATGCTTTTATTATTAAGGAAGAAAGACCAAAAAAGGGAAAAGGGGGAAAATGGAATTAAATACTTATTAAGAAACTTTTAACTTATTAAGGCATTAGAAAAAAAAAAACAACGGCTGGGCGCGGTGGCTCATGCCTGTAATCTCAGCACTTTGGGAGGCTGAGGTGGGTGGATCATGAGGTCAGGACATCGAGACCATCCTGGCCAACAAATCCCGTCTCTACTAAAAATACAAAAAATTAGCTGGGTGTGGTGGCAGGTGCCTGTAGTCCCAGCTACTCAGAAGGCTGAGGCGGGAGGCGGAGGTTGCAGTGAGCCGAGATTGTGCCACTCTACTCCAGCCTGGTGACAGAGCAAGACTGTGTCTCAAAAAAAAAAAAAAAAAAAAAAAAAAAGAAAAAAGAAAGAGAAAAAGCAAACAACGAAACCTGCCAAGAAATAGCAAATTAAAAATTTAAAATAAAAGCTAAATTTGAGTCAATGAAGATAAAAACAAAGAATGTGTATATTCAAAGCTGGTTGTTTGAAAACACCTGAAAAACAACTAGAACAACAAGCAACAACAACAACAACAAAACCCACAAAGAATTGCCAAATTATGTTAGAAAAACAGGAACAAAAATATACAAGAATTAGAAACGAGATGGAAGACACAGTCCTAGATGCAAAAGATGAACAAAACGCTGGGAGAGGCACTTGCAACTCTGACAACAAACAGAGGGAAAGGGTGATTTCCTTGTAAAACAATAGGTCTTTAGCACAATGTTTGACATGTGAGTTTAATAAATATCATCTATTATTATTATTGTTATTAGCATGTCACATTCAAATTTTTTTGCCAGTTCATCATAAGACGAAGCTCAAGCCTCCCTTGCTGAGAAAAATTGCCAGAAGCTATCAAAGGATAAGTTATTCCCTCATTGTAAACAACATCTATGGAGCACACATTGTGTCTGGCACATGTTCAGATTCAGTGAAATATAAGATATGGCCTCTGCCTGATAAGAACTTAAAATGTTTAGGAGCTGATGTGTACATGTGAGTAATTATTTCAGATTTTGGGGAACAAGAGCCAATTGACAGTTGAGATCATACCGACTACCAGAGGGCAGGGGAAGGAGAGATCTTTTGTGAGGGTTGATGACAGAATTACTTTATGGTGATGGGATTCCAGTGGAATTCTTAAGGATGGGCTGGATTGAAACAAATTTCTAAGAGGAAAAAGGAGTGCAGGCTGTAAAGCAAATAAGGGACTCAAAGTTTGTAAATTGGCCAGTGTGGCTGAAACAAAGAAGTAGATCTCATAGGCAAAGTACATCTCTAAGAGGCAAAGGAAGTAAGAGTATGTTGGGCTAGATGATGAAGAGCTCTGGATTTAAATCTATGGAGTTTAGAATTTGTCCTGTATACAGAACACACTCATTACAGAGTCCTGAGCAGGTCGGTGACACCATAAGCTGCAGTCTTGGGAAGGCTGCGTTAGCAGCAATATGCTTGGTGGACTTGGGAAGGGGGGTAGACTTGGCCAGGAGTAGCAGAGCAGCCTCAAGGCAGAGGGACTATTGCTGTTATCTTAGGCCTTGGTGAAATCTAGAAATGTCAGTATACCATTCTGCAGACGGAAAAAACAGAAAATGACTTCTGAGCCAAACAGAACAAGGAGGTGTGTAGGCAATAAAACTAAGATGCCTTCAGCAATCCTGGTACAGAATTAGCCACACTTACCCAACTGCCTACTGTCCTCCTTTTGACGTTAGAGTGATTCTTATTTTTGGCAATACTTCTCAGTTCCTCTAGAGGTGGCAGCTTGGGAGAGAGAACCTCTTTGTCACTGATAGATACACATTCATTTATCCACCATGAATGGGACAAATTTTCTAAAGGAGTTTCCTCAAGTTTAACCTGCGGTTTGACTCTCCATAAAGCGGGTTTCTTCTGCCTCTCCCCCACACACCCCTCCTCCGTGGTCTGTATCCTCTCCAGGAACACAGAGAGTTAACCTTTGCAATTGGATTTGCTCTGTGCAACATGAAGTGTCACCCACAAACGCAGTGTAAAAGGTGTCTGTGAAACGTATGAAAAGAAGTCCAGGAATTCAGTTAATTAACCACATCAGTTTCTTAACGTGATCAATTTTAATTAAACTGAATTTTAATAGAGATCTGTGTAGTCTGTAGAGACCAATTGCTAATTCTACAAAGCATGTGCTGCTTTTCAGTTCAGATTTGCTCCCATCTAATTAATATGGATAGAGCATTAAGCCTTTTTGGACTCTGGTGGTTTTCATTTCATGACTATTAATGATTTTAATGAACTGGACTAATTCAGTAGTTTTCATCCCAGTGTTTCAGGGCTTTGTTCATCACAAATTTCAGGTTTATAATTGGTTTCCAGGTCTTAACAGTGGTCATTGATCAGCTTCAGCAGTTCCTTTTACAACTCGGTAGGCACTGGAGACTCTGTTAACCCTTTGCTGCCTGGAGCTGAGAACAGCACAGTGCTTCAGGGCAGAGTCCTGGCTTAACTATCAACCTAACATAGCCACAGGGGCAGGGGAGAACTTAAAATTCATATGTTGATGTTAGCACAGGACAGAACAGAAAAGGTCACCCCAGCAATATGGAAGCTTTAAAAAAAAAAAGACGGGATTAGCTTTATTTTTAAGCTTTAATTTTAAATACTCCAAGTGAGATATGCATAATGAAATTATCATTCTTATTTTGGCAAATCACATTTTCTAACTACTCACTGGCCCCTGCCAATCCCTACCAGCCATCTTTATCGACAGCCAAAGAGCTAAGACTAAGGAGTAAGAAAAAAGAACTATGAAAAGATAATAAAAAACAGAAGCAGGGAGACTGGGCTGAGGAGGGAAATAGCTTGGGAAAACTAACACAGAAAAAGAAATGTACACATTAATGAATACGTACGTATTTTTACATGACTGGGGTCGATCTTCACCATTGGAGAATTGCTTATGGTCCTTTGCTGCCTTGAAAATAAACAATGATATTTGAGCCTCCAATTTAAAATAAAACACAAAACTTTTAAATATTCTGTGTCCAAAGTGACTATTACATCTTTACGTTGCTGGTGCTGCCTTACTCGGTTCTGAAAAGTGACAGGCAGGATGAATATACAGAAGAGCCAAGGTCACACCACCCAAATAAAGCAAGGTAGAAGAGAGCAGATTCTCTGAAACAGACACCTACCTCTTTAATTATCCAAGAAACAGCGACGTAAACACTCAAATCCCAGTCCAGAAATGTAGCTCAGAATCATCAGAAGCGCTGAAAAAGCTTGTTTTTGTAAGCCTACCCAGAGAATTTCCTCTTGCCCCCTCACCCACCAATGGAAGAATATACAAATCTTTGCAGAGGTACAGAACTGTAATTCTCAAATGTTCCAGGGTTTTTTTTTTTTCCTGAAAATATTCTGCCAGAGATTGAGTTGATCTGGATTCCAAACCCAGTTGAAATCTCTTCAGCAGCTTAATTTGTAAAAAAGATCTTTCTTATTCAGTAAGATTCTTACAAAGATGGTGACTTTTTTTTTTTACATATCATCTCTGTATTTTCAAGCACAGAGGATCTGAAGAATAAATTAAATGAAGATCATTACCAAGGTAGCATTTAAAATGACCCAGGAGAAAAAAAATATGTATAAAGTTGAGAACCTTGATTTATTTTATATTTTTCTCACTCCACTCCCCTTGACTCACTCATACTTGGTTTTTTTGATAAGAGTGGTTGACAAATTATGTTTCTGGCCAGTTGAATTTATTTCTTCTCCTATAGGTTAATATATTTAAACAAGCTGCCAGTTATAATAGAGTTGATAGTGTATCTTTAATTCCCGTTCATCTCTCAATCCTTTTCAGTCTTACTTCTGTCCCATAGAGCTGCAGATACGCTCTCCATCTATAAAATGGTGATAATAATGGCTTCCTTGTAGGGCCATTGTGTAGATTAGCACACTTAGCAAGGTGGCTCAGTAAATTATGGCTATTACTACTACTCAAATCACCAATGACCTTTTGATTGACAAACGGCTTGCATCCTTATCTGCCAAGCTGTCTGAAGCATTTGACACTGTAAACCACACGTTTTAAAATCCTTCCAAGAAAGCACTCATTTACACCTTTGTTCTTTTAACAAATGTATGTGGAACATCAGGCAGTGGTCTAGGCACTGGGGATACCATGTATTTCAGCAGGGCAGAAAGTTCTTGTCTTCTGGGAGTTTTTTTTTTTTCTAAAGAGGAAAATGGACAAATATGAATCATAAAGTAATAGCTAACATTTATTAAGAACTTAAATTGTACCAGACAACATTCTTAGCTTTTTGCATATTTTAACTTATTTAACTTAGATGAGTGTATTATCATGATCCCCATTTTACAGATGAGGACACCAAGGCACTGGTAGTTAACTGTCTTGCTCAGGGTCACAAAGTTTGTAAATGACGGAGTCTGGATTTAAACCAAAGCAGTCTGCTCCAAAATCCAGAAAAAGCATTGGCCACCACCTTGATCTTGGACTTCCCAGCCTTCAGAACTGTAAAAAAATAAATTTCCGTTGTGTAAGGCACCCAGTTGTTGGTGTTTGTTTTGGCAGCCCAATCTGACTAAGACACCAAATGAAGTCTAGAAGCCTAGAAGAATAATGCTTCTGAGATGTTTAATGAAGAAGGGCAGAGTACTTGAGAATTTGGAAAGATAAACTTTGACAAGAGGTATTGCAATGGGTTCAAAAGAGTGATGAAAAGGCTAGGTGTGGTGGCTCACATCTGTAATCCCATCGACTCAGGAGGCTGAGGCAGGAGTTTTGCTTGATGCCAGGAGTTCAAGACCAGCCTGGGCAACATCGTGAGACCACCCTCATCTCTAAAAATAAAAATAAAAACTCTTAGCTAGGTGTGATGGTACATGCCTGTAGTTCCAACTACGTGGGGGGGCTGAAGTGTGAGGACTGCCTGGGAGTTCAAGGCTGCAGTGAGCTATAATTATGCCACTGTACTCCAGCCTGGGTGAAAGAGTGAGATTCCAATTCACTCAAAAAAGGGGGCAGAGGTCGGGAAAATAAAAGCAAAAGTAAACAGCTCTTTCAAGAAGTTTTCTTACAAAAGGAATCAAGAACTAAGCCATGACAGCACTGAAGGACCTTTAAGATGGAAGATAATACACAACGTTTATATGCTGATGGTATAACTTAGTAGACAGAGGAAATACCATAGGATATGATTGAAGAGGAACAACTGCAGGAACAAAGTCATTGAATAGGGGAGAGGGAAGGAGATCCAACACTCATATAGAGGGGTTGAAATGAGATTCAGGAACAGTTCATCCACTGTTTCAGAAGGGGAGGTGGGGGCTAAGGACATAGTTGGCCTCCCTGTCTGTGGGTTCCACATTTGTGGATTCAACCAACCACAGATCAAAAAAATCCAGGGGGAAGAACAATAAAAAATAACAATGCAACAACAAAAACATAAATAATGCAAATTAAAAACAGTATGGTACAACAATTGTTTACATAGAATTTACATTGTATTATATTTTAAATAATCCAGAGATGATTTAAAGTAAATAATCTAGAGATGACTTAAAGTATATGGAGGATGTGCATTGGTTCTATGCAAATGCTACTCCATTTTATGTCAGGAACTTGAGCATCCTCAGATTTTAGTATTCATGGGGGTCCTGAAACAACTGTATGCACAAGAAGGGAAGGCAGAGTTCACAGATATATTCAAATACCTGGGTAGGACAGAAGATTTGATAGTGTAAAGGAGATAGTTTTCAGTTTCCCTCGTTAAGTGAACATTACATTAGCAGAAACTATGTGTCATTCATAACTGGACACTACTGCTATTATCTACCCCTTGTACAGATGAGGAAACTGAGCCCCAGAGAAAATAAGTAACTGGCTCACAGAATTCACTCAGGTAGTGAGTAGCAAAACTGGCATTTGAACTAAACCTGCCTCTTTTGATTGTTTTTTGTTTTTGTTTTTTACTTGAGTGAACTAAAAAAGAGCCACCATTAGTTGAAAGTGAAAGGAAAGAAAATATTTTGGAGTTTGGAGAGTAGAGGACAAGTTGAGATAATTATTTTAGAAAACAGACAAGCAAGGTGAGTAATGAAATATGCAGAATTTCCAGGCTGTGCTGAAGATTTTCTTGAGATTATAAACATAAATTTAAAATGAAACCAGTCTATATGCATTTGTGTTGTATTGCTTTGTTTTGTCTATAGTTCTATTTAACTGATGAAATATAGCAATAAATATTAAATAGGTTTTGGGATTTGCCAGTAGAACATGATGGGAGGGGAGACAGACAAGGTATATAGAAAGTTTTGTGATCATCAACGGTGGATCTAAACTGGATGAGGAGTGAGGAGGAATGAGAGACCAGAGAGGGTGATAGGTAGTAAAAGTGGGTAGACTGAAGTGGGTTTGGTAGAGTAGGTAATTTGGAACATGAAAGTGAATATTTATTCATTAAGATTTTGAAGTTTAGAGTGTGAGGTATTTGGCATTAAGATTTTTGGAAAGTCCTAGGGTCAGACCGTGGAAGGTGGGGGAGGGAGGTATAGACTTAAAGTGTGTAGGAAGCAATGAGGTCAGGGTAATGACGGGCAGGGTGTGAACATCGAAATTCTCAGGAATAATGGCAGGAGAACAGTGGAGGGAAAGACAGTGAGCCAGTGCTAAAATTTCAGAGGTTGAGAGAAGTGACCAGGGGACAGGAGATTGCAAAAGAGGAGAGAACAAATGGTCATTTAATGTCACCTGCTTCACAGGGGCCAGGGGTTTTGAGGGTGAAGGAAGGGACTAGGGTCTAGAAATAGCAGTAAGGAACAAGAACACTAATCCTCAATTCCAGACCCCAGTGCAAACTCTTTCCATACTTTCTGATGAGTTTGTTTGCTTCGCTTTTGGTATTTTACTCTATATTTCTAAGTAATATGCATACGTTGCCACTTCTTAACTTCACAGTTTTAGGCATTACTTATTGACTTTGAACTTTGGAAAATGAGGATTCTCTTTGACACACGTGTGTTTATATATACACACACACAAGCACACGCACATACTCTCTCTCTAAACCCATTCTGGTTATATGTACGAGTTCTGTTGTTTTCTTTCTGAAAACTTGTAAAAAATTGTTTTGGTCTCTAGTGTTTGAAATGTATTATTCTGGGCACATGGTGGACTCCTTCAATCTGAGAACCCATGCTCTTTGGATTGGGGAAAATGTCTTGATGTATTTCTTTGAGGCTAGGTGTTCCTCCATTCTCTCTTCTTACTCTCCTGTTATTCAGATGTTGCTTGGTCATCCAATGTTCTTATTTCTTCTTTCTTTATTTGCATTTCTTAGTCCTTTTGGTGTAGGGCTTTCAACAGTCCTAGAGCAATTTTTGAGTTAATCCCTCAGTTTGAGATTTCCTTGACTAAAATTTAGATTTTAAAAAGGTATTTTCAAGTAAAGATAGTGATTTCACTTCTTAAAGATTACTGTGCACCACCTCCATCCCCACACCATCTACATTTCGGGATAGTCAGCAGACTTCATTGTGGTTTCCCAGAATAAGAGGTCAGAGTTTTTCGAGTCCCCTTTTTATAGGCTGGGCAGATCTTTGAGGTCCTTGGGCCCATAGGTGTGGTTCTATCTCTCATGTGACTTTAAAATACTCCCAGACCACAGGTCCAATATCTGGTCTGATATCCACATGGTGCCAACAGTCCCTTCTCATCATTCCGGCTCTGATTTCTTGCTTCAGTTCTGGCATCTGGACATTTGTTTTAAATTCAGCTATGTGGCAAAAAGAGTAGTTTGTTATAATATTTTATTCAAGATTCCATGAGTTTGTGGTGTGAGAAAACAGGCAAAATTCTGCTATATCTATTACCCTTGTCTTAGGATTCTGCAAACATCACCTTTCCTTTTTTTTTTTCTTTTTTCTTTTTTTTTAGGGGACGGAGTCTCACTCTGTTGCCCAGGCTGGAGTACAGTGGCATGATCTCGGCTCACTGCAACCTCCAGCTCCTGGGTTCAAGTGATTCTTGTGCCTCAGTCTCCCAGTAGCTGGAATTACAGGTGCCCACCACCACACCTGGCTAATTTTTGTATTTTTAGTAGAGACGGAATTTCACCATGTTGGCCAGGCTGGTCTTGAACTCCTGCCCTCAAGAGATCCGCCCGCCTTGGCCTTTCAAAGTGCTGGGATTACAGGCGTGAGCCACCACACTTTTCCTCACCTTTCCTTTTATATGTCCTGCTTGGGTACCGTACCGGGCTTCTACCTGTTCTCCCTGCTGCAAGTTACTACTTCCTTGTTTCCATTTTCAGTTACTGATATAAAAAACTAACAAACGATCTGATTTTTGTCACTCCAGTCCTTAAAAGCCTCCTTTGGCTTACTATAACTTTCAAGATCAAGGTCATTAGCCAGGTCACAAAGTCACTCAAAACTTAATCCCAATTATTAGGGACTGAATTGTGTCCCCTTCAAATATGTATGTTGGAAGTTCTAAGCCCAGGAATCTCAGCATGTGACTGTTGAGATGGGTTGACTGAAGTCGTATGGGTGGGCCCTCATCTGATATGACTGGTGTCCATATAAGAAGGCAAAGACTCCAGGGACGTGCATATACCAAGAAAGGGCCATGCGAGGACATGGAGAGAAGACAGAAATATGCAAGCCCAGGAGTGAGGCTTGTGGAGAAATAAACCCGCTAACAGCTTGATCTTGGACTTGTAGACTCCAGAACTGTGAGAAATAAACCTCTGCTGTTTAATCCACCCAGTCTGTGATATGTTGTTCTTGCTAACTGTATATCCCATTACTTCCCTTCCCAATACCCCAAATATGACCAATGATTCACCATCCCTCAATTGTACAAGTTGTTTTTCACAATTGGAAACCTCAGGGAATACTACCATGGCAGATATGTTAGGCTAAATAGGTACCCTCCAAGATATCCAGGTCCTAATTATCGGAACCTGTGAGTGTTAACCTAGATGGCAAAAGGGACTTTGCAGTTGTGAATAAGTTAAGGGTTTTTTCTTTTTCTTTCTTTTTTTTTTTTTTTTGAGGCAGAGTTTTGCTCTTGTTGCCCAGTCTGGAGTGCAATGGCACAATCTTGGCTCATCACAACCTCTGCCTCCTGCCTCCCGGGTTCAAGTGATTCTCCTGCCTCAGCCTCCCAAGTAGCTGGGATTACAAGTATGCGCTACCATGCCTGGCTAACTTTGTATTTTTAGTAGAGACGGGGTTTTTCCATGTTGGTCAGGTTGGTCTCCAACTCCCGACCCCAGGTGAACCACCTGCCTTGGCCTCCCAAAGTGCTGGGATTACAGGTGTGAGCCACCGTGCCCCGCCAAGTTAAGGATCTTAAGAAGGAGAAAACGTCCTAGGTAATCCAGGTGGGCCCTAAATGTAATCACAGGAGTCTTTATAAGAAGGAGGCAGAGGGAGATTTGACTACAAAAGAGGAGGTAGGAAATGTGATAATGGAAACAAGAGGCTGGAGTGATTGGAAGAAGGGGTCACAAGCTGAGGAATGTGGAAGCCTCCAGAAGCTGGAAAAGGCAAGGAAACTGTTTCTCCCCTAGAATATCCGGAAGGAACCAGCCCTACTGATGCCTTGACTCAAGCCCAGTAAAACTAGTGTTTGAACCTCTGGCCTCCAGAACTGTAACTGAATACATTTATATTATTTTAAGCCACCAAGATTGTAGAAACTTGTTACAGAAGCCACGGGCAACTAAAACACCACGGACATTTTGAATTACCTCTTCAGAGCTGGATTTTATGCCATTTCCTCTGCAAAGCCTTCCCTTATTCCCTCATACAGGATAATGTCTCCTTATTCAGTTTCCTTGAAACATCTGTCCTACATTAGTAGGACATTATTTAAAAATCTACTATATTAGATTCTTTAAAACTTTATTATTATTATTATTATTATTATCATCATTTTTTGAGACGGAGTCTTGCTCTGTCGTCCAGGCTGGAGTGCAGTGGCACGATCTCGGCTCACTCGAAGTTCCGCCTCCCAGGTTCACGCCATTCTCCTGCCTCAGCCTCCCAAGTAGCTGGGGCTACAGGCGCCCGCCACCACGCCCGGCTAATTTTTTGTATTTTTAGTAGAGACGGGGTTTCACCATGTTAGCCAGGATGGTCTTGATCTCCTGACCTCGTGATCTGCCCGCCTCGGCCTCCCAAAGTGCTGGGATTACAGGCGTGAGCTACTGCACCTGGCCAAAACTTTATTATTTTTAAACAATTACAATTACACCAAAAGTTACATAAATAGTATCGTGTACCCTTCTCTCAGCTTCCTCCAATGTTGACATCTTACATGACTATGATACAAAATCAAAACTGGAAAACTCGCGTTGGTACAATACTGCTAACTAGACTACACACCTTATTCAGTTGTCATTAACTATGTTGGGTTTTAATTATTTTTTACACTAGATTGTGAGTTCCTCAAAGTCTGGGATCACTTACCTCATTTGTCGTGATATTCGTAATGCCTAATGAACACTAGCATCTCAATAAATGTTTTACAATAAGAGAGATGAGAAGCATGGAGAGAAGACTGGAAAGGAGATGAGATGAGATAAACTCAAGCTTGTTTGTTCACATTATTTTAAAAATTACTGTTGTATCTTTGGGCTGGAAGCAGAATGAAAATGGAACAATAGTCTTGCATGACATTAAAATTTTAGTGATATTTCAATGCTCTACTCTGACTTCTAGGTATATATTTTCACATTTGGAAAACAACACATGAATTTGTATTACATGTACTGTACCTCATTCCAATTAAGAAGTTCTTTTAAACAATCATTTAATAGTTCGGATGTTAAAAACTTTTATTTTACCTAGCTAGTATTTTGGTTAGGATTTTCCAAAAAGAATAGCTAAAAAAATTATCTAGTATTTATTTTTCTTGCTGAGTTCCACCTCAAAAAAGTCCTATATTAATGAAAAGTTGTCTTACATGAGAAACTGAGAATACAGGGAAACATTTGAAAGGCTTATTGATGAAACTTGAGCAGTTGCACGTTCTTCCGTAGCCACAGTTTGAAAATGAAACATTTCTTTTCTATTTGGCAATTTAAAGTTGCATATATGTTTTATTTCCCAGCTAAGCTACATTTGTGCATTTAAATGATGTTAAATCATTCTATAAGACAGAAAAGTTCAGCCATAGGTCATCAAAGGTGAAGTTATCTGATCCTGGAAGGAACACCAGAGATGAGAGCTCATGTGTCAAATCTGCTCTTCAGCTATTGCTGACCTTGTTCTATAGACCAACTTAGGGGACTTTAGGAAAAACAGAGGGAAGGGATGACAGTCACTATTTGCCTACTATGAACAGAGATAATGTACATGATCTCTTTTAAACACATTGTAGATCATTATTAGCCCTAATTTTCAGATAAGAAAGTAGAAGCTCAGAGATTAAGCAATTTGTCCAAATCACAAAACTGTTACACGAAGAGCTGGGGTCTATCCCACTTTGACCTCTAACCTTATACTCTTTCTTCTGCAGTTGATGACTTTCTGCAAAAGCAGTGGCTTTCTACGTTGACTGAACATTAGAATCACCTGGGTAGCTTCACAAACACCCAAAATGTAGGCAGCACCACTCTGGGAGTGGGGCCCAGGTATCTGTATATTTAAAACCTCTCCAGGTGATTCCAGTGTGCAGGAAAGTTTAAGAATGAAGGAGAGGCCTCAAAATGGAATAAATAGAAGGCATCCCAGATAGTCTGATTTGAGAAGCATAGAAGGGACCCCACGTCTAATAATAATCTCCCAAAGTGGACTTCTATGATGCCTAATATTCCTATCATCTTCATCATTTATTTGGGTAAAAGTATCTGTTCTCCAGAAGGCCACTGTTAAAATGCAAATAAGTCACTTAATAGGAGAAATGCATTAATATATGATTGTCCAAGCCCGGATTACATGATTGTGTCTTGGTCAACATTTTTAATCACCACCTTGGAGAAAGATACACAAGGTTTGCTCATTAAATTTGCAGCTGACACAGACCTAGAAAAGCTAGCTCATTTGTTAGAATCTGAGATCAGACCTTCCCATCCTGTCTCCTCCCCCACAACAAAATTCTCTAGAGGCTGAAACACTGGATTCAAATGAAGAATTAATATAAAGTCTTGAGAATGCAGATTCAAAATATGAACAGCATAAAAACCTTATTTCAAAATAACTCATGTGGAAAAAATTCTAGAGATTTTAGTACACGTTAAGCAGTATATGGATCCAATAATATGACCTTGCTGATAAAAACGAGGAGGAAATCTTAGGTTTCATAAATAGAGGTGTCACATTCAGGTCAAGGGGTGTGACTGTCCCTTGACCTGTAGACTATTTAAGTAATATTAGGGAAATTGTGTTTCCAAAGAGACTGAAAAACTAGATAGTGTCCAGATGAATGGTGGCAATCAGAATGCAGAAGAACCTGGAAACTACATCAACCGAGGAAAAAGCACAGCTGAGATATCATTTTGTCTGTGGGACTTTCCCAGAATATCCTCATATACTTAACTAGAATAATTTCCTCCTTTTCAATGCATTGTTCTTGGTGCATTTTAATCTCACATAACGTTATAGAATAGTTAGTGGTATGTTTATTTCCTGAAAAATTGTTATGCTCCTGAGGCCAATGACTGTGTTTTATTCGACTTTATTTTCCAACACCTTTTTCATGGTAGATATTACTGAATCACTCTTGTGACATCCTTTGCTGATTGGCTTTCATTTTCTTGAAATTCCCTAATTTAAATTTGCTAAAAGAAATATATTGCTTGGCATGAGCTAGGTAACAACCTCTCAGGGATGGGAATATCTGCTTAGGGTTGGCAGTTAGACTAGATCGTATTTATTTCTACGGAAGATTCCGTGATTCATAAATTCCTCTAATTCATGGTTGGTTTAACAGCTGGGAAGCAGCGAATACAGTTCTGAAGCCATGGGAGCAAAGGTGGTATATTTTCACTAGACCATATAGTGAAATGAAGGGAGAGGAAGTTAAAGACCTGTGTAATTCACAAAGAGTATAAGTCTTGATGAAGGGCTAATCTGATATGGAAGCAGTGGGAAAATTAGTACATCAAAGAGGATGGCATGTAAAAAGAAAAAAAAATCCATTTTTTTTCTAATTTCTCAGGTTAAACCAGATATGACTATAAAAGATTTTCTGCATCTATTTACAATCCTATTCTTGTTCCATTCTTTTGTCCAAGTTTGGTTCATAGTTTCTCTTATAATGAAAAAAAAATCAAGTAAATTATATGTGACTTCTGTGTCTGGCTCTGTTGGAATACCTAGGGATACTTCATATATCTGTTGTATCACAAATCACCCCAAAACTTAGTGACGTAAAAAAGCAACCATTTTATAATGTCCATAAACTCTGTGGATCAGGAATTCAGAAAAAACACGGTGGAAATGGCTCTTCTCTACTCCTTGATGTCTCCTTGAGCCTCAGCTAGGATTGCTCAAACAGCTGAAGAGCAAGAAGAGCTGAGGCTGAAGGACTGACTTCCATGATGCTTCTTCTCTTGTATATACGGAACTTGGAAGGGATCTCTAAAGAACAGGCTCAGATTGGACTGTTCACAAGACCACCTCTGTGGTCAATTCAGTATGGCAGTCTCCAAGTAGACTTTTAAGATGATGTTTTATGGCTTTAAGAGCAAGTGTTCCAGCAGCATAAAGCAGATGTTGAATGGCCATTTATGAATTCTGCTGTAATCCATTAGTTGAAGTAGTTCTAAGTCTGCCCAAACTTAAGGATAGGGGTCAAAGATCTCACCTCTCAAAAGGGATCAAAAAGGATTTACAACCATGTGTTACCACCACAGTAACAGACTAGTACACTTTCTGAGAATGACCATAAAAATCAGATTAATTTTTTTTAAATAAGAAGAGGAGCCCATCAAGAAACTGCTGATGTAAATAATCTTGAAATGCTAAGATGCCAGTGAGAAGGAAATCACAGAGAGATTTTATAACCACTTTTTTTCTTCAGGGCATTTGTTGATTTTTGAATGGGAAGCCAAGAATTCACTCAGAGGGCCAGGACATATAGCTTCTGTTAAAAGGCAGAGAAGTCAGTGGAAAATTTGGCAATCTCACAGGGCTACAGAGCCAAAAATTAGAGTTTGGAACTGCCACAATAGCCAGAATTTGGTGATGGGGTGGGGGAGGTGGAGGCAAGATTCTGATTAGAAGAAAGAAGTAAGCCCAGATCTCTGCCTGTTTTCCCTTAAGACATTTGCTGGTTCTACAGAAAAGGAGAATAAGAATCATATAATAAAGCACGTGTTTCTACTTTCTCTTGGTTCTGGGAAGACAAAAAAAAAGTGACACTCGAGTACTTGGGACCCACTTTAGGGAGGGGGCCCTACTAGATACATCAGAATATTGGTTGGAAAACCCTGAGGATGACAATCTAGGAGCATGGACAAACTAGATACATAATTTTGGAAAACCGCAATCCATCCTGGAATTAGCTCAGTGCCCATGTGGCTTAAAGGAGCCTGCTACCATTCTATTTGCTTACCGAAGGATAATATCAACTCTGTGTAGGATAATATAGCATTTTTAAGTGCCTCTAATACTTATTTTAGCAATATATGGCTATTAGTAAAAAATATATCCAGGTATGTCAAAAAACAGAACCAAGAGAAAAAAATGACAACAGAAACAGACCTGCAGATGACACGTTTCTTAGTGTTATTAGGGATAGACTTTAATGTAGTTGGACTTAATACGTTCAAGAAAACAGGTGTTAATATGGAGAATTTCACTAGATACCTGGCCTTTATTTTGAAAACAAAATAGAAGTTATGGAATTAAGCCATAATAGCTGAAACTTGAAATTAAGACTCAATAGATGGGTTTACCAGCAAATCAGACATAGCAGAAAAGTTGATTACTAAATTGGAAGATAAATTGGTAGAAAATATCCAGGCCAAAGCACAGAGAGCTAAAATGATAGAAAATAGGAAAGATCATAGAGACATATGGGACATAGTGAAAAGCTCAGAGAAAAATAAAAAAAAAATTTGAAAGGATAATCGTAAAAATTTCCC
Source organism: Gorilla gorilla gorilla (assembly GCF_029281585.2). Classification (NCBI taxonomy): domain Eukaryota; kingdom Metazoa; phylum Chordata; class Mammalia; order Primates; family Hominidae; genus Gorilla; species Gorilla gorilla. Next base: position 37,121,021 of record NC_073233.2, on the reverse strand, counting down.
AAGACTGACAAATACATCGGCCACAAGAATCCCTATGAACTTCAAAAGAGCACACAGGCAAAAAACCCAACCAAGTAAACAAAGAAACAAAAAAATATAAACCAAACCAAAGCAGAAAAATCTTCTCACCTAAGCTCAGAATAATAATGTTTCCGAAAGAAAATAAATAAGAAAACAAAAAAGCAGCCAGAGATTTTTTTAATGTATTGCTTTTAAAATAGAAACATTAAAATTTACAGTTGCCTTCTCAACAGAAATGATGGAAGTCAGAAGACAGTAAAACAAACTGAAAGAAAAATGTTAACGCAATTTTATATTTGGTAAAACTATTTTTAAAACTGAAGGTCAAATAATGATGTTTTGAGACAGGCAACAATTGAGTGAACTCATCATTAGGAGACTGAAAGAAACACCAGTGGACAGATGGAAAATGATCCTAGAAGGAGCTGTGAAAATATAAGAACGAATGAAGAACTAAGTAAAGGTTAAATAGTTAGATAAATATAAATGACTATTGAACATACAAAACAATAAGTATGTCTTTGGGGGGCTTAAGATGCACAGAATTAAAATACATAATAACAATAACAGAAAAGCCCAAAGTGAGTAAATTGAGATAAAGTATTCCAAAGCCCTTGTGTTATCTGTGAATGGCTAAAAATATTCATTTTTATATAAATCAAGGCTGTATGTTTCTAAAAGAATGTATAACTAACAACGTTCTAACTAACTAAAGTATAACTAGCCTGCTTCAAGATATAGACTGCAAACATTGGATTTACCCAAAAGAAGTTAAGAAAGAGGAGGAGAAAGAAAATAACAAGTGAGACAGTCAATAAATAAAGATAAACCCAAGAATCATATGTGTTTTAAATACTACAACTTAAAAACCAAAATGGTAAGACTAAACAGAATTAAATTCAACTATATACTTTTTAGACCTTAATTAAAAGGACACACCTACTTTGAATGGGAAACATAGAAAAATCAGGTAAAATAATATACAAATCAAGTGAAATAATAGCCTGAAAGGATTCAGAGACGATTTGCTGTCCATCATGCTGACTCTTTCATTTTATGTATCGGGATGCTGAGGCCCAGAGTGGCAGCAAGTCAGGTAGACTAAGGATTCTACAGGATTCTGACTCCTGGCTCTGTCATTTTCATCTAACACCATAAATGGAAATTGTCATACTTTCCATCATGTCTCATTGATTCCCAAACCAGAATGCCATGTTAATCTGAGTAGAGCCCATTCATGCTGGACCGACTGTGTTTGGGGAAAACAGAATCCTAAGAATATCTTTCTGAAATGGTTTCCTTTGTGGAATCTGTGAGAGACTTTTGATTTGCACAGTATGATTGATTTGTAATCTCTGCTGCCCAGCTCAGAGGATGGATGCATGGGCAGTGAGACATCCCTCTGCATGATTCATTTTTTTCCCCCTCATTCCCTTTTCACTTTCTTTCCCATTCAAGATTTATGACTGGGGAAAAGATAAAAGAAAACACAAATGCAAACCCTAAGCCAAGAGTGTTCCTGACTATATTTCAGCTCTCCTAACAAATTGCCTGATCAAGTTCACCTAGCTCAGTCAACACATCAGATGAGAAATTTTAACCCATTGCCCACCAGTATCACGTTGGTGGGGAAGATGACATTTATTTGTCTAACATGATCATGTATTAAAATTAGATATGAATTATAATACAAAAATAAAATGTTAGAACTAATTGTGGCAGGTGAGGTATTAGTGTGGTTATCCATTTGAAACAATCAGATCAAAGCTACCTTTATCTCCAAAGACAAAAATGATAGTGGCACCACTTAGAGCCCTGACTTGGGGTCTACTTTTGACTTGTCTGTCTCTTCTGCTTTTCCTGACAGACCTGAGCAGCAGCCTCAGGTTTTTCCCGTGTCTGGGTTAATTAGAAATAGAGCAGGAAGTTTATACAGCCTGAGGCTTTAGAATTGGATTATATGGTCAATCAAGCTCATTAGCTGTCATAGCAGGGATAACCCAAGAAGTCTTTAAAGCCTCTGAGTTATAATATTTCCTCCTCCAAGACTACAGACTTAAGGACTTACAATTATACCCCTTTCCTTAGTCTTCCCCACTAATATAATAGCTAACATTTCTTAAACACTTACTATGAGCTCAGTATCTTATATGCTTCTTTCATTTAATCCTCATAACAACCCTATGAGGTAAGCACTGTTGTTACTACCACTTTACAGATGAGGACACTCATGTTCAAAGGGATTAAATAGTACCAAAGCCAGTCACCTAATCAGTGGCCAATATGGAGTTTGAATCCAATGGCCTACAGTCCTTAGCACCCCATCTGTCTCTAGGACAAAAACTCTGACTTGGATCTCATCTGACTGTCTGGGTCCCTGATAGCCTGCTAACCCCTTCTTAGACCCTCAGCCTGAGAGTGGAATCTTTCTGCATGCTCTACAATCTCAAGATCCAGGGAAGAATTCTGTCTTCATTGGCAGTTACAATTTCCTTCCTGAAAGTTTCAACTCTGGCCTCCCTCAAACAGTTCTCTCGCTGCTTCTAAGCTTACAATATCCTTTGGACACCGTGTTTCAAACTGTACAACTGCTTTTATGAGTACCAGCTGCCAAATCTCAACCAGCCTCTCCTGGTCAGTCCCGGCGCTTTTGCTGTTGTCAACAGAAACTTTGGCTTTCCCGTTCCCAGCATGCCTGGCTCCTGAGTGTGCACCCGCCATCGCAGTCTGCGGACACATGCAGACTGTGGACACATGCAGACTGTTTAACTGGAGCATATAATCATTTCATAGTAAACTCCTAATAAGGCGTTCCCAAGAGTATCAGCCTCTGTGACAGCTTGTCAGACCCATATTTCAGGCTGCCTTAGGCTGCCAGGTAGAATTATAAACTGTTGCTGTTTTCTCTGTTTTTCAGTTAGTTATCTTTTGCCATTCTAAATCATTTAAATGATTTGCAGATTTTATCTCAGCTTTTTTTCTTGATGACATATTCCTCCCCTCCTTTCATTATTATTTTTAAATAAAATTCTTCAGACTTAGCAGGAAAGGCCACTTGAAAGTAAAGTCTCACAAAACAAATGAGGAGCATAGATTTCCCTCTGTGACCCTTTTGTCATTCTCTATGCATTAAGCAACTGTGCATTAAGCTTAATAACTTTGGACTAATGTTCAAAAGGGACAATGGAAGCCTTGGAAGTGACACTGTGAATATTGAAGTCCAAAGGGTAAAGAGAATGTGATATCCTTCTTACGGCTGATGAGGGAGTGGCCTCATAAAAGGGAAATGAGGGTGTTAGTCCAGATGATCACCGGGGTCCCTTAAAGTTGTAAAATTCTAAGTGGTCAAGGGGGACAGCCCCAATATGATGGGTTAAAGTGTGAAGGTAATCACTAACACCATACTTGGCCCTAATAATTTGTCTACTTCTTATTGATCTGAATGGATATATTGCTGTTAATATCCCAGAAATAATTTGCAGAGGGTCCCTTGAAACTATGTTATAGATTTCAGTGCCATGTAAAGGTTCCTGGTTATTTTCTGGCCTGTTACTGAGTCTAAAAAAACTCGTATCTCTTGAGACTCTTGGTTGGAAACCTTAGAAACCAACACTGGCTACTTAGCAAATGAGGATTTATTGGAAGGAAGGGCAAGTCACAGAATCAATGGGAGGCTGGAGGACCTAGCATAGAAAATACACCAACATGAAGTGACTCTGGGGGCTGGAGAGGAAACTATGTCTTATCGAAGGAAATGTCTGGTCCTCAAGCCACACCTACTGCTGTGATGCACACAACCTCTGAACGTTCCCTCTGACTGAGTCACCAAACAGCCAAAGTTCTGAGAATAAGAATCACAATGGCACCTTGGTCACTGTTTCCCAGTTGTACCAGGGGTGCTGAAAAGGAATATGATCTCCTAGACTTCTATAGTGGGAGGTAATAAGAACTGCCTTCCCATTAAATCGACATTCAAAGAGGACTTCCACCCAAAAGGAAATTGGGGAGGAGTGTGATCAGATGCGAGACAGCCAAATAAAGATCAAATGTCTGCGACAATACTATATTACAATAGGGTGTACATCTACATATGTTACTATGTGGTATACCTAGTGTATTCAAAATATCATGAGCTTTAGGGTCAGATAGACTTTATTAAAAACCTAGCTCTGCCACTTTCTAGCTGTGTGACCAGGCAGATGTGTTTTTAGCTCTGGGATTCTCAGACAATTCTTTCTCCTTTTGTCCTTATAGGCTTAAGGACATGATTCATACAAAAGCTAGCACACAGTAGGTTTTTATTATTTTACTTTTCTTGGAGGAAGACATGCTCCTCATTTTGTATCTTAAATAGTGGCTAGCCAAGCAAAGCTTTTCTAAAAGACTTTGACAGAGAGTCTTTGAAATGAGGAAATGGAATGAAATGTAGTAATTAGTAGCATACAGACAGCCTGAGCCCTGTTCCACAAACAGGAAACCTGTACCAGGATCTGGGAGGGACATCTTTTCTCAGCGTTTATACCAAATGGGAAAGTATCCTTTGCCTTGATAATTGGATGTCTCTCGATTGAGAAATTAGATGTCTTCTTCCTTTCGCCACTACCCGTATATTTTATTTTACAATTTAGAATCCTGGAGTGTCTCTGAATTTTGCCAGTGCATTTGCTTAGAATTAATACTATTATCATAAAGGGCCAAGTTTTTAAATTTATTTTCATGCTAAGTTAGCAGGAAAGATCAACGTCCTTTCATCTTATGACTGAACTGCTCAAGCATCTAAAAATGCCTTCAGGACTTCAGATAGAAGCCACCACAGTACATGATACATTCTTTTTATAGACTTACAGGTCTGTGAGCCTTTTTTTTTCTTCTTGGCAACCTAATACAGCTAGCTACTGCATCATGTGGCAAATGAAACAAAGAGGTCTGCTTTCATTAGCCACACTTCCTTAACTAAAAATGCTCAGTCTACCGTGTGTAGTTTTTTTTTTTTTCCTAGAAGAAAGATGATTCTGACCTGAGCTTTTTCAAAACAAAATTTGAGGGTCTTTAAGAAAATTATCCAGTATTAACTTCAGTTAACTAAGAAAGAAATTGATATTTGTAACCGGATTTTAGAGCTTATATTAAAGCTTCTGATGTATATTGGTGAGCCGAGCCAATTTCATCAAATTCTCTCAGGCCTGCCGTCCTCCAAATCTAACTATGTAAGGCATCCAAATACTAAAGAAAATCCCTGTCTTTTGGGAAGGGGTGTCTGGAATGTTCAAATAGAAAAAGTAAATATAACTTCATGGTTATTTTCTCTACAATTACATGTACAAATGTTTGGTTGTGAGCATGCTGTTTACCATAAAAACTGAAAGCAACCTAAATGTCCAGCAGTAGAGGGTTGAGTAGATAAAATGTGGTCTATCTCTATAAAAGAAAACCTCATTATTAGTAATAAGGAAAAATGACATGGAAATTTCATTTCACTATAGGTAAAATAAAATTTAAAACAATACATTCAATATGATCTCAACTTTGTAAATACACAGAGACACAAACAGAAAAAAGACTAGGATGACATTCCAACCGCACAGTTATTTTTTCACTAAGTGATACAATTGTAGTTGGTTTTTATTTTTTTCTTTTGTGTATCTGTATTTTCTAGAAGTACAGCAGAAAGAATTAAAAACAGTAAGTTATTTAATGTAGCAACAAGATATGATTGATGTTATTTTGTTTTCAGACTCAACTCTCAAACTTACATCAGATATTAGCAGTGTTACTCACTTCTGGATAAAATATCAAAGTTGTGGAGCAAACGGATGAATATGAGACTTACAAACCTTGGATGTGTTCTTTCCTTCTACTTAAAATTCTTTAACTCCATCCCTAATATGAATATTTGGCTAGATGGTGCTGACACACTTGCAGACATTTTTCTTTCTGAGTTAAGCTTCAATTACATCCTTCATCATCCTGCCTAATTAATGTTTATATATTTGAATATGGCCACTACAGTTAGTAGTTAGTAACCCCAAACATCAACTTACTGAAAAAAAAATCCTGATGTATAATAATAAATTGTGTGGTTTTTTTCCCCCGAACTCTAAAGTATTTATTCTAGTACTGAGAAAAAGTTTGAGTCTGTTTCTTCCAGGCCCCCTGCACTGATGATTTGTTCCTGGCACAAGCACAGCCTTAAATCTTCACCCCCAAATTAGAATTCTTCTTCTGAAGTCTCACATACTGGTGAAGTGAATGGCTCTGGTGTCGGAATGCCTGGGTTTAAATTTTAGTTTCATCACCAACTAACAAGCTGTGTGGCTTTGGGCAAGTTAGTTAACCTCTTTATGTTTCAGTTTCCTCCTCCATAATAGGGGAAAAATATTGGGGCTTACCCCATGAGGTTACAGTGAAGACTGCTTGAATTAATACATGTAGAATTTAAAACAGTGGCACATAGTAAGTGCTCTATAAATAAAAGGCATGCTGGCCATTTTCTCTTTGCCCTCCTTATCCCTTCATAAATCCATCCTCATATTTCTCTGCCTTGCTCGGGGCCCACAGAAACTGACCTCTATAGACTGCATTCCCCAACTTCCTCACCTCTGGCTTCCGGTTGGGTTTGCCAGTAGATTGTAGGGCTGGAAAAGACAGATGTTCCAGAATTTATTCCTCCTTGTCTCTGCTGCTCCCTTTAGGGATCGGGTAGTGGCTGCGTTCTTCTATGGCTACAGTTGGGATGGCAACAGCTCCAGATAGGCAGCCCCTCTCTAGAGCACCCATTTTCATCATATTTCTCTAACGCCATTCCCTTCTCTTGTTTTTCCGGGCCTTGGGACAGTAACAGCTCCCAGTTGTTGCTAATTCCTGGGTGCTTCACCATGCTTTGTTCGTTCCCTGAAGCCTGCCCATGTCTATTGAAATTGTTTCTTCATTAAATGTTCTCTAGTTAATACCTTTTGAGAGAGCCAAGTGCTTCCTGCTGGGACCCTGACTGATGCAACTGAAGATTATTAATATATGTGTCCCTTTGCTCATAGCAGTATTGCAGCCAGAAAAAATTGTTGAGCATAAAAGTGATCCTTTTATTGAGCATGCAAGGTACCAGACAACTTTCAGATTCTTCTGAATTATGAATGCCTCAGGTTTGCTAAACCAGCTGAGAATCACACTGGTGAAATCTGAAGGGTGGAACTTTTAGTTGCTGTTTTATTTGTGCATCAGGAAATCTGCTGCTTAGAAATCATACTAAGCTTTGGGTTCTTTTAAGATTCTTGTCTGCTTATGCACTGTCTTTTTTCAAAGTGTTCAAGAAAAATGCCTGGTTGTGATTTCTACTACATTTATACCAGGCGATAGTTTTCAGTCAATTAACTATTCATTCATTTATTCATCAAATATAAATTGAGGGCCTGCTCTGTGCCAGGGGAACACACTGCTGGGGAAAATATTGAAAGCAGAAAACAGATGCAAGGCACAGTCCTTGTGAAACTTAACTTTCCAATTAGGGGAAAAAATTTAATTCTCTGAATGAATGTAAACATACATACACACACACACACACACACACACACACACACACACGGTAAAATTATAGCTGTGACAGTGCCGTGAAGGGAGGCACATGATACCAAAAAAGTCTTTAATAGAGAGATATGATCTATCTGGAGATAAGAGAAGGCACTCTCAATACGGTGACATAAGACCTGAAGAATAGCAAAGAGTTGATAAGGGAGAGAATTTCAGAAAGGGGAAAGAGCATGTGCCAAGGCCCTGTGGTGAGTGTGGGCTGTGGTGAGAACTGAAGGGATCAGTGTGGCCAGAGGGCAGGAAAGGGAATACATGATGAGGCTGAGGGGAAGCTGAAGGCTAACAGGATGGGGCCCTTAAAGACCATGTTCAGCAGTTTGTCTTATTTCTAAGAGCAATGGGACACCATTGGAGGATTTTTAAGCAGGGAATGATGTGACTGGGTTTTGAGTTTTTCAAAAATCGTTTTGTCTCTACAGGAGTTGTTGTTCTAAACTCTAGGATTCCAGACCAAAAAAAAAAAGTTGAAATAAAAATAGAGAATATTCACTAGTTTCTTTGCAGGTGATTAGATAGGAACTAAAATAATTCATTCTAACCAAAAGGATTCTTCTCAAGGCCTCAGTAGTGACAGGTAATTTCAAGACGTGATCATTATACGTGTCTGTTTCTAATCAATCCCTGATTCTACATTTCAGCAAGTCAACACTGCTACATATTTTTGTAACTTTCTGGTAATTTTCATGTCACTGCTGTCACTGGGCTCCCTGCTGGACCCAAGTACGCATAACTAATTAATCAATCAATCAAGGAGGAGGGAAAGTCATGTCTGATGCTACAATGAGGATCTTTGCTTGCTAAACTCAATGACTAGTTTAGGGTAGGATTGAAAAAACAAGGAGGCCTTCTTAGGAGGCAGAATTTGCAGATTTAAAGATAATTCCTAAGACTAATGATCTTGTAATTTAGAGTGTGTGCACTGTGGTTACCTGCTGGTTATTCCATACTATCAAGGGAAGCAAATCTATGGCTGGAACCCCCTTTGCTACCCCATCATCAATATGGAGGGAGGCAGGAGGCAGGGAAAGGGAACAACAGGGAGAGGGAAGAATTCCTGGGTCAGGAGTCAGGAGTCTGGTTCTAGCTCACCCACTAATCCACTATCTATATAAACTTGGGCAAGCCATTTTAGCTCACAGGGCCTCATTTCTTCATCTGTGAAAATTAGTCCTATTGAAAGTAAAGAGAGGAATCCATCAAGGGAAGCAGTCAGAACTTCAAGTATGGATGGACACAGGATGCCTCCAGACTTGAGTCCTTGGCACTCTGGATCCAGAAAGCTGACTCTGTTTACCCACAGCTGACCATGTTAATTAAAGCTTGCTGCTTTACCTTTTCAATAACCAGGAGGAATAGCAAAAAAGGTCTATCTTACGTGTTTTACTCATCAGATTAGGTCTGATTCTTCTGCTCCAATGGACAAAGCCTAAAGCTCAGTGGTGTTTCCCAATAGAGGTGTATCATATAAAATATTTGCACACATGGGGCAGTGTACCTGCAGAACCAGCCTAATCTGGTTCAATTTTGTGTAATAAAATGGTGACTTGTTTTTCAGTTGCCATGGAACCCATGTTGCAAGTTACGTAACCTGAGCATACCCAGATGAGTGAAGTGCACAGCCACGGGCGGAACCTAGGTACTTGGACCAAGGAACAGGGCTTGAGTTAAGACGCGAACACCACATGCTGGCGTGATCCATGATCCAATCAGATTGAGCCCTGGCATCACCCTCCGGTAAGATCCAGTCAGATCACACCTCCCAGCATCACTTCATTGCAGGATCCAATCAGACCATGCCTCACTACCCTCTACCTACAAAACCTGCCCCACCACCCAGCTCAGTAGGACAGATTTGGGTGTTGCCTCCTGTCTCCTTGCCAGTCAACCCACAACAAGCCTTTCTACAAAATCTTCGTGCTTTGGTGTTGGACTTTCTGTTGCACGTGGGCAAAGAGACCAAGTTTGGTTCAGAAACAGCAGCCATCTTCCATTTTAAGTCATGCATCCTGGAACACATGACCTCTAAGATTGTCACAATAAAGAAAGAGTAGATGGGGGAAGCACATCAGCTTTCAATTGCCTTTGCCCAAAAGTGACACACATCACTTCTACTCATTATACATGGGGTAGAACTAGCCATATGGCCTAGGGTTTGGTCCATGGGAAGTTGGGAATAGTAGAATAAATGAAATTTAGGTGAGCATGGTCACATGACAACTCCAATCAATTTGTAGAAAAATACCTGGATAGCTGGTGGAAAAGGTACTGAGTCTGATCCAAATTCAGCAAGGAAAAAATGCCATGCACAGGCATAGGGCATGGTGGTATACTGTCTGGCAACACATTTCTCCTTCAGCCAGAATATACTTTTTATCTTTTTGATGTCTCTGAGAAGTGAAATTAGTCAAGAAGAGGTCGTGTGATTGGTATAAATTAATGGGAAAGGACATTAGAAAGTCTTTGGGATATTTTAACCTGTCTATGAAAAACTAGTAAATGAGTAACTACTTGAGAGTTAGATGGAGTTCTTAACGTAGTATCCACAGACACTGAGAAGTCATCTATGGGGCTTCTGGTGGATCTAACTAGCAATATAGATTGTCTGCAGACCTGTGTATGCTTGTAAATATGCAAAGTTTCTGGCTACTGTGGTCACATATGGAGCTAGGAGTGCACATAACCCAAAGAAAATAACATAGATGAGAGCAAACAATCAGGATCCTTAGGTCTGCTCATCTTGGCTTAGGGAAGGAAGATTTACTTCAGCAACCGGATGCTGCCCACCTCATGATGCTGCCCACCTTCCCCAGCCCTGCCTACCTAACTCCCTGGACTTCATTCATTGCTCATCCAGATCTGTGGCACCAATTACATTTCACAGGAACAGCTGGTCTGCCAATCCCAGACACTCCAAAACAGTCTGTCCTATTGTTGCCTCCATCTGACAAGACCCAGGAGAGAGGAAAAGAAACCTAGCTCTGATCTTGAGGGTATGTCCAGGGGTGTCAGTTTTCTCCACTGTGAAACTCATACATTGCACAGTGTGCTTTGTTTCCCAGATTTTTGGCATCCATTTCACTAGTGGTAAGTATTTTAATTTAAATAACAGGGCATGCAACCTGTGATTTCACAAAAACGCAAATAAAACAAAAAGCAGAGGAAGAAAAGAGATCAGAGGAAAAGTGGCTGAGTAAAGATTAATTTCTACCATTTATGTTTGTTAAAAATATGTGAGTATGTCTTGTACTAAGCACTTTCCATATCTGAGTTCACCTTTGCTGTGAAGAAGGAACAGTTACAAATGGTGAGACAGAGAAGGCAGAAGTTCAGTCATGAAGCCAGGATTTACATTCAGATGGGTCTGACATTATAGCCCATACTGCCTCCAAACCACACAGCTACACTTCCCCACAAAACGCTGAGAGAAGATGACAGAAAAAAATCACAGAGAAAGTGAGTCAAAGTTGAAATGGGTGGTGGGGGACAGGGGAACAGTGGGGCAGGACAGTGGTGGGGTTGGGGATTGGAAAAGAGAAAAAGTAAAACCTTCCTTGTGGCCCCAGTGGGTCGAATAGATTGAAAAAGCTTCTCAGCAAGGAGGTGTTTGAACGACACATTTCTGCTCGTATCTGAAGGGCAACAGGATGATGGATTTGTGAGTCTCTGAGAACCTGCACTGTGAGATGGAAAATGATCAGATGAGTTTAGCGCTTTGGAAAACAGACCAGAAGCTCCTGCCGCTGGAGCCAGCAGCACAGGGAGGCCAGGCGGGCACTGCAACCAGTTGTCATAAAAAAAGATTTTCTGGAAAGCAAAACACTGAAGACAGACAAGGGTGGAGAAGGAAAGGCCCTACTACTAAGCATTCTAGTTCCTTCTCTTATAATAAATGTCCATGAGTGCATTTTTGATCTAAAAATTTCAGTCCTTGTCTCCACACATTCCCACTGGGGGTCGAAGACCCAGACTGTGGTGCCCGATGCTGTATCAGAAGAGTCTCCTTCTGAATGCAGAGGTTTCAGCCTCCTTTCAGAAGAATTAGCCATGCTTTTAATTGCTTCAGACAATTTCGGGCGGTGATAGAAAAATATAGGCAGCTTATCAGAATGGAAAGCTCCTTCTTGAAATCACAAAGAATTTTTTTTTCTCACGACAAGTTCCTTAACTCAAGAGAAAAGAAAAAGCTGAATGAAGTGACTTTAAAAGAAAAAGGAAAAGCAGTTCTTCTGAAACAGGGGGGTTGAGACACTCCGGTATTTCCAGCCAATGAAAAATGTGATATATGCCAGGCTTGTGTGATGCTAAGCCTAAGTGACTGCAAATTAATTGAAAAATATCCTGGATAACTTGAGTTGCAGTGAGCACATTAGGTCGCTTTGAAACAAAGGCAGAGAGAGTGCTTTTGTTTGGTTGCAGGTGCAGGTGACCTTGCAAGAAGCACACTATAAATTGCTGTAATTGTGGGATGATAAGCCAGGTTGATAGATTTCTGTCACTCTCCCTCAGTAAAAAAATGGGCTCACCTTCCTGAAGTCTACAGAGGCATATACATCAAGAAGCACATCATTGCTTCTGAGTTTCTGAGGCAAGACAGGTTTCTCTGTCCATTTACAAACATCCAGAAGGAGTATCCACATTTTGCCTATCCACAGGAATTCACGTTTATTGCAGCATCATTTTCATATCTTTTTCTTGAAGTTTTATTCCATTTCTCTTTTATTTCTAAATGTGAATGTGGCTTTGGACAATAACATCCTGGTGTGATTAGGAAACAGGGCAAGTAAGAGAAAACCCCCCAACAAGGGGCTTATTTCCCCTTCTTTGTTTTTTAGACCAAGTAAACACAACCAAAAGGGACAAAAAAAAGGGAAAGAGGATGCTTATTGATCACTTTGTAGGAGCAAACCAGAAAGACTTAAGGAGTCCTGCTGTGAAGTCTCTGCTGCTGCAACATAAAGTAGAGTGTTGTGGCTCAGGCAACCCTAGACTCTGCTGTCAATAGAAAGTCCATGTTAGAATTTATAGCACATATTCTGTACTTTCTTTTGGAAACATTTCTGGTTTTTTTTTTCTTTTCCATTCAGAAAATAGCATGCTGCAGCATAGAAACCCTTCTGCTGTTTCCTTGAGCCAGTGAGAAAAAAATTCGACAACATGGAAGCTCTTTTGTCTGAAAACCAAGGGTTATGACTTAGGGGTGCACACTGATGCAGAATCCTTAGGAAATGAGCATGAGGCATAGTGTAGGAGTTAAGAGGGTGGATTTTGGAATCATATAAACCCGGGGGTGAACCCCAGCTTGGCTGTGTAACCTGGGGTCTGTTATATGATTTCTCTAAGCCTCAGTGTCCCTGGGTGTCAAATAGAAGTGCTTTTACCTCGCTGACAGGGTTAAAATGAGGATTAGAGATGATATAGGAAAAGTGGCACAGTGCCTAGTGCATAGTAGCTCTAAAAAAATGGTGGTTTTCACTCTACAAAGGAGCACTTTAGTATATAGATGTGCTTCTAGCAGTATCTATCATGTCACATGAGAAAACAGCATAAAAATAGAAAAAGTACTCACTCAAATAAACATAATATATATAGACTTCGGAGTCAGACATCTCCAAAGAGGCTCCACACAAGCTATGTGGCCAATGGAAAGTAGCTTAATCCCCTTGGGTCTCCTTTTTCTTATCTATATGTTAGAGATAATACCTTTTTCATAGAGATATTGTGAGGAGCCAATGGTGTCTCTAAAAATAAACAAACAAGTAAATAAATAAACATAATGTTTGGCACATAGTAAGCACTCAGTATATACTTGCTCTTATCCTCCTTTCCCACTGAAGAATAATAACAAGAAGAAGACTATGAAGAGTGTATTACTCCTGCCTTCCTACATTAACTCTATAAATTACATCCACAATGTTTTCTACAGTTTTAAGCAACAATTTACTTCGCACATCGTATTAGTCAAGGTTCTCCAGAGAAACAGAACCAATAAAATGTGTGGGTCTGGAGAGAGATATTTATTTTAAGGAATTGGCTCATGTGATTATAGAGGCTGGCAAGTCCAAAATCTGCAGTGGTCTGGCAGATTGGAGTCCCAGGATGAGCCGATGCTACAGTTCAAGTTCAAAGGCTGTCAAGTGGGAGACCCAGGGAAGAGCTGATGTTGCAGTTGAAGTCCAAAGGCAGCCTGCCACAGAATTCTCTTTTGCTCAGGGAGGTCAGTCTTTTGTTCTATTCAGGCCTTCAACTGATTGGATGAGGTCCATTCATACTATGAAGGGTAATCTACTTCAGTCAAAATCTACCAGTTTAAATATAAACCTCATCCAAAAAACAAAAACAAAAAAAACCTCAGAGAAACATCTAGAATAATGTTTGGCCAAATATCTGTGCTCTAAGACCCAGCCAAGCGGATGCATAAAATTAACCATCACACGTATCTTTAATCATTTCAAAGAGACTCCTCTTTGAAAACAAAGAGGGGCAATCAGCTGATTAAACCAGGTTTGAGAAGTTAGAAATGGAATTGTTAATGGAGAAATTCCTTTCTTCTATTAGCCTTAGATCCTTGGGGTTAGGGCTGGGACACAGGATGGATGGTAGTGTATCCTGATTTTTGTAATGCAAGATTTCAGCATTTTGTTCTACCCCATGAAAGTTTCTATCCCCTTTGGACTAAAAGACGAATGTCTCTATCACTAAAGCAGTGTCCATCACTGACTTTGCTAACATAGTTCATGTTTGTTACTGCCCTTCCAACATGATTTCTACAACAAATAGTAAGAGAGATCTAATGTTACATGATTCTAGCTTAAAGATAAAGGAGAAGTCTAATCTTCATGTGACGTGGCATATTCTTCTAAATATGGGAAGCAGTATGCACGGCATTTTCTGGTGTATTTTCTGTAACTGTATACTGCATTTCACATGCACCAATTGCTTTGGGACTGGCTATAAAATAGCTATGTAAGTTGTTTCTAAAGGCTGTATTCTGAAACACCTTTCTAAATGCTCCGCTTAATTTTTCTCCCACACTGTAATTCATTGGTGGCCTTTTCTACAATGAATTGTTGGAATAAACCAATAAATCAGCAGGAAAAGACATGTCAATTTCCTTCCCAGTTGATAAATTACAGTGTGGGCTTGGCATAGTATGTTTTATTTTGTGAGTGTGTCTGTGTGTGTGTGTGTATGTGTGTGTATTCTCCCCTTCCCCCAATTTTCTTTTCAAGAAATTCTGAAATATTGGAGCTTCTATTTTGCTTGCCAATTTTAATGGGCAATATATAGTATATATTTCTATCATGTATTATAAACATCTGTTAATCAAGGGGTGACAGTTATTGACAATTAGAAAATAGTATTATTCCAGGTTTGCTCAGATGCATTTGCCGTAAAAATGATTTGCTTTCCATTCTTATACCCAATTTGTTTATGTTCATCAGAATTTCTCTACCTCTCAGGTCTCAGTTTTCTTGGTAACTAACATGTTATTACTGTATTTAAAGAGCAGTGTTTCCTATTAATCCACAGATCAGTAACTGTAAATAATGCTGTAATCCTCTTTCTTTAACAAAATATTAATGTAGTAAAGATAATAACATTTCTTTAGGTTGAGAATGTTTAATCATCTATTCTCATGAAATATAAGTAATCAACCCTGTGCCCAACTATATTACCATTAAGGCCCTCAGACAAATCTACTTATAAAATGACAATGCTGGTCAGTAATAGCAATAAAGGTAACTTAGTGTCCCTCTTGGGAAGCCATTCTACTTTCTACACGTACAACGTGTTTCCTTTAGATTCATCTCTTTTTACTGCATAGCGATATAAACAGAGAGGTCATTACGGATCCCCTGGCCAACCTGCCCTGAGAGCCCACCATCTACATGGTCTGGCTCACTTCTATGAGGTAGAACCTCTCTCTTCTTAGATTCTTCACTGCATAAGGTCAAGTTCCTCATCGATCAAGTAAGAACACAAATATTTCAGATGGTTTTTGGGATGATTGATTGGAAAGTGACTTACCCAGTGCTGAGTGCAAAGTAGCCCTTTGGTAGGTGTGCATTCTTTGTTCTGCAAAGAAGTGGCAAAAGCCTTAGAGAGAATGTTGGGAAATACTTAAACTAAAGGAGGAGAAAAAGAAAAAGTAGTTAACAAAACCCAAGACAATCAAGAAGAGACAGGGCCCAGGAGAGACAAGGCCATGGAAGTCAAAGGAAGTTAATGTCCATGAAAATTTTATGACGTAGTGTCTGAGAACAAACAGAGTCTAGGACAAGAGAAACTAAAATGTTCTATCCTAACAGTGTTTTTAAAATAGTGTGTCCCTGTGCTCTGTCACCATTCAGGACCAGCATGTTAATACCAGGGCCAGGCCTTTTAAATAATTCAGTCTCCTGACAAGGAGTAAAATATAGAACATGAGAGAGACCTGGCTTAATAGAAAAATCACATAAAAAAAAAAAAAGATCTAGGCGTTGTATTGAATGCAAGCTCCAGGTGAGGCACCCGTGTAAGATAGCAAAAAAAAAAAAAAAAAAAAAAAGAAAAGAAAGATACAACATGAATTAACAGAGAAAGGACATCATTGGCAAGGGAGATTAAAGTGATGCACAATAGACTAAATATGAAATGCTGTGGCCCACACTATGGATGAAACTCTTTAGGCAGGACTTGAACAATTAGACTGTGACCAAATGAAAGCAGCCAAAATAATGAGAATGTCCGAAAAACATGTTAATTGAGGAGAAGTTCCAGAAACACAGAATGCTTCTTTAACCTGTATATCAACAAGAGTCTTAGCAGGAAACAGAATCCAGCTCAGATAGTTCAAGGGACTTTAATGAAGTGGCTGCTTACAAAGGTGTAGACAAGGTTAAGGGATTCATGGAGGAAGGACTATTGGACAGGAACCATAGTCACAAAAGGACATAAACACAACCAAAAATGTAGACACCAGTAAAGAGCAAGAAGGAAATTCCCTACCTCTTTTTCCTTCTGATCTCCAAGTTCCTCTTGGTCCTTCCTCTTGACCAAACCCACATGAGAATCAGGTGGCAAGAGAGCCTGTGTTTCTCTCTATAAGGTTTAGCTTCCTGGAGCCTCTACTAGGGCGTACAAGGCAGAGAATGGACCATGGACTGTGTTCAGGAAGGGGAATCAATAGAGAAAATTCAGTACAACCTGGAAAATAAGAGACCTCAAATATTTGTAGGGCTGAACTATAGAACAACAGTTATTCACCGACAGTTATCATAGGGGAGCAGCATATTGGCTCAGTGTACTGAAGAGCATGCTTATGATACAACCTGCCTAACAAGGAAAGGCCTGCCACCTAAATTAGTAAGTTCCCTATTTTTGTGGAGTTGATCTGTAGTTGGATGGTTATTTGCTAAGGGGATTGTAGATGGAATTTCTGCTTAGGGTTCTTCAAATCCAGAGTTCATGAGCCTTTACTATTATTATTCATGAGCCTTTACTATTTCCATCTTTCTCCCAAGATCAACCTAGTGTTTCCTTAAATATTATAATTCCTGTTACCCTTTTTTTTTTCTAAGAATATAGCCATCTAAGCCTCTTAGATAGCTAAAAATGTGGGAATTGATATCTCATGTTGAACATTGGCTTAAACATTACAGATAATAGCAAATTCTGTTGCCCAAAAGTGAATTATTCTCCTTCTGGATTACCTGTGACATTTGGCTGCCTTCCTCCATTGCTTTGCATATTTAATAGGCTGTTTTTTAAAATCACTGTCACCTTCCCAAGAAAGCTACACTAATTGTTCCCCTTGTTTTATGTCTGTCAGATAAGCAAACTTGCTTCTTGTTTCTGTCTCCAGAAAATGCTTTCAGCCAATGTAATGTTAGAAGGAAAGAGCCGACATGTCCATGTGGTTTTATAGCAGAGGTATAGGAATTAGGTGAGAGGCATGGGCTCACATCCTGGATCTGCCACTAATTAGCTTTCTTAAATTATTCGAGTCACTTTAATTCTCCAGAACTCAAATGTATCATCTGTATAGTGAGGGGATTGAATTTGCTCATACTGGAGGAAAAAGATTAAAGTCTAGGGTTCTAGCTCTATTTTAGAATCTCATACCTTATGAGAAGTTGGGTTTCCAATTCCCCAATCTCCTCACATTTGATCCCCTCTTGATTCAGGGCTTGCTAAAACAAGACAATAAAACATCACTTAGCTTACTGTTCTTGTATTATCCTTGCTAATCCATCCCTTCAATTCACAGGGTGGATAATGGAAATTCTTTGTATCTCCGTAAACTCAATCTATTATTGAAAACTATTATTGAGAATTTATTTTAATTTGCAGCCGTTTGCCTTCTTAAGACAAAGGAATCTATCAGGACAACATATTGCCCACAGTACAGGACCAAAAATCTTTTCCCTACCCTACCCTCCACCCAAGAAGGGCTTGAGTAACCTATAAAATAAAACCTAGTATTTGGATCAGTACCACGACTACCTCTTCTACCCTAAAAGCATCACTAAACATGTGTTCAGATTTCCACAAAGCATAGAAACTTCTCTTGTTGAACTGAAGGTCACCTGTTTCACAAGCCATTGTTTGTCTTTGAAACCCAGTGGAAGAATGAGGATGAAGCAATAAAGAGAAGCTCAAATAAGCTGTGGAGGGGGTATTTTTCAATGGAGATTAGGACGCATCAAACTGTGGTCACTGTGTATTGAGACCAGAGTTAGTTCAAGAAATTTGAGCTAAGGAGCACATCTCTTTTCTTGACCTTCCCTCCAATACTGGGGGCTCCACCCCAGCATGGAAATCTTCCTGGGATGTTAATTTATTCCTCTTTTTAATCCAGCTTTATTAAAAAGTCCTTGATGTCTATCAGTGAGTTAATCTAATAAATCACACCTGAGAGCTTAATTAATGTTTATAAAATTCCTCAGGATCTTGGAACGAAAGGAGCTAAATGCTCAAATTGGAAAGTGTAACTATTATTATTGTGTGTGGTTTTTTTCCATTGAACCTAGCCCTCAGTTACATGGCATTGACGGTCCTGAGACTGAGATTCATTAATTTCAGCTGACTCTTAGGAGGACTTTGTGAGACTTCACAAATGATCCTGGGAACACCTCATTTCAATTTCTGTAGAGTACATTATCTTTACTCATTAAAAAATTATCACAGTGATGGATTCTGTTTAATTTAAATTGACTTCTTTGTGGGGGGAAAAAGGCAATTAAAGTTAAGAAAATTTAAAAGGATTCCTAGGTGGGGGAAAGCATTTCAGTGGGACAATAAAATGGCAACTTGACACTCACACAACGTAATTCTTGTTTTCTCTGATTAGAGAAAACACATTCTCCCTGAAGCTACTCTCTTAAGGCTTTTAGGCCAAATTGGTGAACTTGTGCTATGTGGAAACGGTTTTGTACCAACCGTTTAAAAATAACCAAAACAGATACTCACTTCTCAAAGTAGGAAATTAACGATAATGTCTCAAACTGATAAGCAAAAATAAGGTTTATTGTTGAGTGAGATGGAAATATCTTTAACATAAGAAATGAGGTGACCAACGAATAATACGTGTTTATCTAAGACTGTCTCGGTTTTACCACCAACAGTCCCCCATCTCAGGAAACACTTCAGTTATGGGGAAACAGGAACTGCTGGTCACCTTTGAAACAGATACGAAGTTTAAAAGTAGTTTTTCAAATATTTTTGGAAGACAGAAATCTTAGCATGGCTTATTTGATTTAGGGTAGGTTTGACAGATAAAATGCAGGATACCTACTTAAATTTGAATTTCAGATAAAGAATCATTATTCAGTATAAGTACATTGTAAACATTGTCCCAACTATTGCATGGAACATGTTTATATTTAAAGGTATTTATTATTTACCTGCAATTCAAATTTAACTGAGCATTTTGTATCTTTATTTGCCAAATCTGGCTACCCTAATTTAGGTTCCTCAAAAGAACCTAGAGGTGGGGAAAAGGACTAGAGCTTTTCTTTTTAAGCTTTTCAGTACTCTTTGAGTTTTAAATTATCTAAATGTACGGCTTTGACTTAAAATTTACAACTTAAATATAATACAATTTTAGCAGAGAAGAAGGAAGGTAGTTGTATATAGCAGGGAAAGTAACACTGGAGCAGGAAGGACAAGTGGCGAATGGGGGACGCAAAAAAAGACAGTAGGTTGAACATTATTTTGTCAAGCTGATTCAGATAAAGGAGAGAGCATCACCTTCTAGGGGGTCTGTTTTTTTCTGCCTTCCTCCTTTTCTTCTTTCTTCCTTATTCTTCTTAGGTTTCATTAACTTCATTTCTAGTCATTGATTATTTTCACCTGAGTTCTTCCTGTCTACTCAGGGTTTTTCTTTACTTTCTTTTTTATTTTTTTTCTATCCTTCCACTTAAGCCAGATTCTAACTTGACACTTTCAAATATTTTTCAGAAGGTAGAAATTTGGCATTGCTTATTTGATTGGACTAGGTGCCAGGTGAAATACAGGATGCCCAGTTAAATTTGAATTTCAGATAAAGAATAATTATTTAGTATAAATATGTTGCAAACATTGTCCCAACTATTGCATGGGACATGTTTATATTTTTAAAGTATTTGTTATTTTACTGAAATTCAAATTTAACTGGGCTTCCTGTAGTTTTATTTGCTAAATCTGGTAACCCTGGTTTAAGTGTCTCTCTCCCTCTCCCCACCCCAGATTATATTTGGGGTGGGAAAATGATCAGGGACTGGAATCTAGAAGTGTTGGATTTGTTATTTAACTTCCCTGAGCCTTGATTTTCACATTTGAAAAATGAGGGTGTAGATCTAGATGTTCTCTCCATTCATTTCCAACTCTAAAATGTATACATTAAACGTACCTTGTTTGAGAATGTTCTTGACATAGCCAAAAATACCTCACAGTTGAGAGATGCTGATCGGATCTGTCTCTTTCAAGAGAGTGATAGCAGAGAGGTTGGGCAATTTCCACTCTGAGTCCTGTTTGTGGCCAGATTCTCTGAGGTAACGGAGAGATTCCTGAGCGGCTAGGAGTGCAAATCACATTTTATGGCTGTTTCGGAATTTGGCAGCCAAGAGAATCTGAACTAGACTTAGAAGTTACGAGTATTTCCCATAGTGTCGGCGTGCGGAGGAAAGACAAATCGAGTATTACATGGCAGTGTCAGCCACATGATATGCTGGATACATCATGTTTACTTCCAGAAACATGCACCCAGCTTCCATGGCCCAACAGAGATGACTCACCTCATGTGACTGGCTTTGGAGATTTCATATTTTAATACACTGAGCAATTTCCATGCATGAGTCGAATAGCACCACTTCAAATTTATAGCTGGGAGGCGGTGCAATGCAGTAGCAAGTTCACAAGCTTTGAAGTCAGTCGGGGTGGAGTGCCAATCCTAATTCCACCCATACTACTATGTGACCTTCAGCAAGTCACTTTATCATTATGTGTAGCACATGGAATGGCTCAGGTTTAATGAGTGCTTACCATGTTCCAGTGCTACATGATTTTTTTGCTCACTTCAAAAACCCTTACCATTTCTCTAAAAGATAGGTAATATTATAAATTACAATTACAACATAATTTTCTCATATAGTTTTATATTTTCAATTATGAATGAAGAAACTCAAGAGAGGTATAAAATCTGGCCAAGGTCACATGGAATGGAGGAGTGAAGCCAGGACTTGAAATCAAGTCTTATCTGTCCAAAATTCATGTTCTTTCCATTGCACTCATTGTCTCACACCTACAAATTTTCTTTTTCCCATGAGGGTTTTCTATCTCCACATATTCCTCTTTTCTGGTGGTGTTGTAAGTACTCAAGGATGTCATATAAATAAAGCCGACAGCACAGTTCTGGCACATGTTAAATTGTTATTTTTATACTCTCTTCATTTGACAATGATTAGTAATCATAGTTAACACTAACTGGAAGACATAAGATGTACGATTCAAGATATTTGCTTTCTTCCCCAAGTCAAATGGTCTGGCCACATAAAACCACTCCAACTTAGGGAGCAAGAATCTCAAGGTTTGAGGAAACTTCTCAACACATCTAAAATAGTACAATGTTGTTATTTTAGATAAGGTGTAGACAGACCATGGCCTCTGAGCCAAACCTGGCAAGCCACCTGTTTTTGGAAATAAGCATTCTTTGGAGAACAGCCATGCTTGCTTGTTCATGTGTTGCCTATGGTTGCTTTCAGGCTGTAACAATGGAGTTGAGTGGTTGCAATATGACCCATGAAGCATAAACTATTTACTATGTGGGCCTGTAGAGAAAATATTTTCCAACTCCTGTTGTAGATCATACCAAATCAGCAACTGCAATAATTGGAAAGCTTAGAAAGAAACTGGGCTTCAGCATCAGCTGGGGAGGGAATATTACAGTTATTTAATGCCCTGAGGATCCATATGGAGGGTAAGCATAACTGTGAACCGAGCCAGTACATCCTTATGTGACTAATTTCCAAATGTACATGAATGCTATTGTGATAGATAAAATTAAAAATTACTTAAAGACTGTATTAAATTCATACGCACTTTGGGTCATTTGACCAACAAATAATAATTTCTGCCATGAAAGGGTCTCTAGAATTATTATTTTTTTTTTTTTACAAAGAAGGCCTAATGATGTAACAGGATGCATCTTAGCCATCCTAAGAAGTAAACCCAGCAAATTTTAAAACAGTGCTTGAACAGTGTTTTTTGTATTCCAACAATGACTAAAGGTGAACAGTTAGAAATAATTCTTAGACATTTGCTTTTTTAAAAAAGATATAGCAAGTTATTTAAGATCTACAGGGTGCCTCCCTTTGCAATTGAATACATTTTTAGAGATTTCCTGAAGTCGATGAAATGGAGTTGCTGTTTTGTTATTTGTCTTGCTGTTTAATAATGTTGGATTCAGTCATTTTGATAATTCAGATTGATCTTCACCCCTTAAGCAGAAATGAATAGTTTATAGCTCTCATAGATTTTTGTGTGTTTTACTGTTGCTCTTGTTCATTTTGTTTACTTTTCCATAGGTTCAGATTTTTTATTTTTATTTTTTTGCTGTAAGTGACAGGAAAACCAACTCAAAATGGATTAAGGTAAAAACAGAAATTAATTGGCTCATAAAACTCAAAAGTACACAGGTACAGCTGCCTTCAGGTGTGGCTTGATTCAGGGTTCAAACAGTGACAGTAGCATCTGGCTCTTGGCTTTGCTTCCTGTGGGTTGGTTCCATTTCAAGCTCTGTGAATTTCCATCATGTCCCTCAGAGCTTTAAGGTGGCTACAGATGCAGGCTTCACACTCATACTCTGCCAATTACAATAGTAGAGAAAGAAACCTTCCTTTCCCTAGAAACACCAGCTAACCTCTCTTCACACTGACTCTAATCCCCAAACCAATCCAAGAGACAAAACAGGCTGGCTGGTTTAAGGCAATCCAGATGTATCCTTAGAGCAGGACTTGTGTCAACCCCATCCAAGCCATGTTGGCTGAAAGTGGAGGAGAGGGAATTACTCAAAGGAATCAGAGTACTATTTCTGGATGCAAAGGGACAGGGAGGAGAGGGATGACTTGTATGAGGAAGAGGTGAGCAATCTATATTCTCTACAACTCTGAAGCAGCTTTTGTGCTCCCGGAATTTGTTTAAGTTTTGAGTTACACAGAGTAAGTAGAACTTTGTAGTCAAAGGTATGCATTTGGGAATCAGACTCCTGAAGTTCAAATTCCAGCTCCCCTTGCTTATTAGCTGTATGATCTTGGGCAATTTAATCTCTCTGTGCTTAGTTTCCTTCTCTATAAAAGGAAGATAAAAATACCTTATTTACAGGGTTGTCATGAGGACTAAATGAGTAAATATTCATGAAACATTTTGAACAGTGGCCTATAGTAAACACTGGATATGTGTTTTACTATTGTTATCATATTTTGGTTGGAAGTTGAAAGATAAGTCAATTATGGACAGTTGATTTTGTGTTTCTGGTCAGGCTATCTGCAGCTATTTCATTTTCTAATGCAATAAATGATATGATAGGACTGCTTCCCCTTAGCACTGGTTCCTTTCATATGAATCAGGATAGATTAGGTTATGCTGTAATAACAAGCAATACCCAAATCCTCAAAGTCTTCAAACAACAAAGGATTATTTCACAATACTAGATGTCTGCCACAGGTCATCTAGGAGCTTTGCTCTACATTGTTGTTATTCTCACTTTGGAGACCCAGATAACAGAGCAGTCACAATCCATAGTGCTATTGATCTCCTTGGGAGAGGGAAAGATATGTAGCAGAGAAATAGAGTCTTAATGCTTCTTCTATTAAATAACACACATCACTTCTGATTCACATTCTATTGAAAAAAGCAAGTCACGTGGTCATAAGTAGGCGGTACAGTACAGTCCTATCGTGTGCCAGAAAAAAAACAGAATATCTGTCAACAGTCCTAATGCCCACCACACAATGTATTGACATGTATACTTACAAGTGCCATGTCCTCAGGGCATGTACAAACTTCATGAGAAATTTAAGTCTTGTGGCTTTTCTCGTAGTATCTAGTCCTCTGAACAGTGGGTCTTTAATCAATATTGTTCAACGTTAACCAATCATATCCTGAGTCAATGGACCACTCAGATTCTTCTCTTGTCTAGAAAAGGGAATGAGAGATAGGAATTCAGGTAAAACAAAACTGTGCTAAAAAAAACATACAGTTCTGTAATCTTTGTTTCTTTATCTTTAAAATTAGAATATAATAATATCTATATACAAAGGTTCTATAAGAATTAAATGAGATAATGTTTATGAAGTTTTTAGTTCAGTTTCTGGTGCATAGTAAATGCTCAACGTATGATAGCTAGCCTAGACCTTGGGAAATACATCAGCTTTAGACTATTTTCCTTCTTCGTTTCCTATTATTAACCATGGAAACAAAGATCATGGGTATTTGTACAGCCAATCATTCACTGCTTATGAAGTGGTCCTTGTGAATGAGGATGGAGAGATTTTATCCTTTGAGGTATCTGGCTGGTAGGCAAAGGTAGGTTAGAGGGACTATTTTTGAGGAGGCAAGAGAACTTACCACAGCTGAGGAAGTAGGCTAGGTGCCAGAGCCAGCTTCATAGATGTGTGACCCATGCAGTCACACAGGGCTCCACAATTGGTTCGTAAACAAAAAACCCCACATTTTAATTTTGCATGGGGCCCCAAAAATTATGTAACCAGGCCTGTCAGGTGCAAATAATTCCACAGAATCTCCAGTTTCTCCTACCCTTTCCCTGACCTACCCCTCAATTCCCTGATGAGAACTAGCAGTGATGATAACAGATGTGGGAAGCCATAGCCTCAAGGAACACCTAAAAGTAGAGAAGAACCAGTACTCACTTGCCCACAGTGAGAACAGGGTCATTTCAGGGATCTTGGGGTCATGGCAGATGAAAGGGTATGGCTGATTTCAGGCACATTGCATTGCTATTGAAGCTGTTCCAGCATGGCAGGAAAGGAGAAGGGTAGACCTATATGTTACATAGAACAGGGCCATCATACTTGGGGCCTGAAACAATGAGTTTTGGCTAAAAGTTGCTCATCTAGGAGTGAAACTGAGGGATGCCTGTCTTCCTCCCACCTAGGAAAACTATTGCAGGGCTCCATAAAAGCAGCAAGGATCAGGACCAACAGGCTTTTGGTTTAGAGACCTCAGCAGGTGCTAGTCCAGGGTGGGAGGTGAGAACCAAAGAGCCCAGGAAACCTACAGAATGATTGAGGTCAGCACACTTGCAGCTTTAGGGTCTGGCTCCCTCATGTGGGACATTAGACAAACCACTGGAAAATTCTTGGGGTTCTAGAACTTGTCACAGACTGGGGACATCAGAGACAAAAGATATTCTTGAGGTTTTTACCCTTATGAAATACGTGAAACATTTTAGAGTGTGCAAAAAAGAACACAAAACAGAATCATGTACCCATAATCAGATTTGACACATTCTGACATTTTGACATATTTGTTTTAGTCTCTTTTTTTTTAAGATAAGAATTTCTAAACAGTAGAAGCCTTCTTGTATCCCTTATCTATCTCCTTTCCTTCCTTCTTTTTCTAGATGAAGTGGTGGTATGGCTTCTATGTTTATTACAAATTCAGGTGTTAATAAATAATATATAGTAGTAGTTTCAAGGTTTTCAAATTTACATCAGTGGCAATATACGGTATATATCCTTTGGCTACTCAGTATTTTGATATATGTTTGACATATATCAGTGTTGATAGGTAAAGATCTAGTGCATTCATTTAACATTTTAATTGATCGATAGCGTATCACTAAATGAATGAATATGCTATAATTTATTTGTCTATATTTGTATATCATATATGTATACAAGTACATATATATAATATGTAATTATATTTTAGTGTGTTTATCAGATATAATGGTATCCTCCTTTTGTTTCTCACTTTAAAGATAATATTTCTAAAGTTTCAGCACTAAGTATTGTTTGCCAGAAGTTTTTCACATATACTCTCTATTGTGTTGACAAAATTTCCTGAAATTTCTAGTTTGTTAGTAGTTATTGTTTTACTAAATGCTTTTTTTGCATCTAATGAGATAATCATATCAATTTTCTCTTTTAATCTGTTAACATAGTGAATTTCTCTGCTAGGTTTTTAAGGCAGACACTACTTGCTGACTATAAAATAATTATTCTTCCCCATTTCTCTTGCTAACAGAATGTTGATTTTGTTCAGGGCATCAGTGGTGGAAGCTAATTATAATTATATTTTCACTGCTTTTACAACCTCCCTTTCAGCTACAGGTGGCATTCTGGCCAGTCTGGCCGATGATCTGTTAAGTGGAATTCTGCCAGGAAGACTCCAGGAAAAATAAAAGAGAAAAACATGGCAGATGGAACCCTTCACCCATCCTCCTTTTTCCTTTTTCTAACCTTTGTCTAACGTCAGAGCTGCCAGCAGTCCCTGTATAAGCATGGGTAAAAGAGTAAAGAATAATCACTCCTGATACTGGTGAGCCACTGAACAAATACCGGCCACTGACTACCTCCAGATTTCTTTTTATGTGAGTAAAATAAATGCCTACTTGTGCAAGCCATTTTAAACAAGTTTCCTGTTGCTTGAACTTGGACATCTTTCTAACTGACAACATTTCCATGATAACCATGTTTTTCTATTGTTGAAATAGATACTACTTGTTCACCATGTATTTTAAATACAATATTGTATTTATTCTGCTAATATATTATTTAAGTTTTTTGCACCTGTATTCATTGGTGAGTGAGATCCATAATCTTCCCACTAAATGCTTTTTTGTCTAGTTTTGATAGACTCATAACAGTGGATGGGCAGCTTTTCTTCTCAGTCTAATTTCTGGAATAATTCGTATAAAGCTTATGTGTCAATATTAAAGACACCTGTCTGGGTCTGATACTTTCTTTTGGTGAATAAAGTTCTCATTGTTAATTTAGGTTCTTCACTTATTAGATGTACATTACAATAATCTGTTTCTTCTTGATTTAACTTTGGTAATAACTCATGGTTTTTTTAAAGTAAATTATCTGCTTTATGTAAGATTGCAATAGTACTGGAATAGAGTTGCTCATATTTTCTTATGGTCTTACCATCTTCAATGCATCTAAAGTTATCCTCTTTTTTCATTCCTAATATTGTTTGTCTATGTACTGTTTCTTTTCCCCATGATCAATCTTGTCAGTTTATATATTGCATTAGTCTTTACAAAGACTCAGCTTTTAACTTTCATTTCTTCTCTTCTTTTTTTGTTTTCTATGTTATTATTTTCTGCACTTACTGTTTCTTTCCATTTACTTCAAGTGTGCAATACTGTTTTCATCTACCTCCTTGAGCTGATTGCTTTACTCATTTTCAATATTTCCTGTTTTAAAATGTGTGCATTTAAGACTACAATATTCCCTTTAAGTCCTTTTCTAGCTGCATCCTGACAGTTTAGATATGTAGTGATTTCACTGTCATTCAGTTCCAAGCATGTCACAAATTCCCTTAAGATTTCTATATTAACCCATGAATTATTTACAAGAAGGACTTTATGTTTCCAACTATTTGGGATTCGTCCTTCTTTTTATAGTTGATTGTTGATGTTTTTGCATCATACAGTGTGGACTACAGGATAATAATTCTTCAGTATCTGTTGAGATTCCTTTGCCAAGGATACTACTCAATTTTTGTGTATACAAGTGGTCTCAAGAAGAAAACATATTCTCCTTTGAGTACGGGATTACATATGTCAATCAGATCAAAGTTGTTGATTGTGTTGTTTGCATTTTCTGTATGCCTAATTGATTTTTGTTCACTCCACTTACCAATTTCTAGAGGGTATAATTCAAACATCTTTATTATGATACTGTATTTGTCTAGTTCTTTCTTTATGTATTTCGAAACTGTATTTTTAGAGCACTCAGAAACAAGATGGTTCTATCTCTATTGTTAAAAAGAATTTAATGATCAAAAAAGATCATCTTCATTTTCTTCCTGAAAGACTATTTTATCCAATGATAATATCATAGTACCAGACTGCTTTTTAAGTGTATTTTTAAAAGCGTATGCTGTAAAAATCCTAACATTTTATTAAAAGACAGTGTGTGCATAATGTAAGTTTCCACCCTACTCCTGTCCCCTTTCCCTTGGTTTCCCTTCTCAGAAGTAAACTGTTGTGTTTGTATGTACCTTTTTTTTTTAATTTCAATGAAAATGTAATTATATTGGAGTTTTTGTGAATTTATCTGTTCATTTTTCAGAAGTGCTAATTCTTTTGTTTGCTGCATTCACTGGCTCTATGGTACTTTCATTTCATTAAAAAAATTTTATTGTGAGCTCATCTTTTTATGGGATTCTTGTTGCTTGATTTTGTAAGTAGAAATCTGTGAGTACTGTGTTGTAAAAATGTTTCTAAAGAACTCATCGCAAATGACAAGGTATTTGTGACTGCCATGGTCTCAGGAAAGCTCTCTTAGAAATCTTTTCCTTCAACAAGCATTTTGTATTAGAATGTTGCTGTCTTCAACTTCTAACCCTCTACCTGCCACTTTGATCTTGCCAAAAAGAAGGGTCTTAAATTCTACTTAAATGATAATTAAACTGGGCATAGAGTTCTAGGTTCATAGCTATTTTCCTTTAGTACTTTGAATATATTATTCCACTCTCCCCTGTTGAATTTACCCTTCAGAAACTTTTTTTTTTCGGCAAAACAAAAATCTCCTAATTTCCCTATGTTTTTTTTATTTTTATTTTTTTTGACAGGGTCTTCCTCTGTCACCCAGGCTGCAGTTCAGTGGCACAATCTTGGCTCACAGCAGTCTCGACCTCCTGGGCTCAAGCAATCCTCCCACCTCAGCCTTCCAAGTAGCTGGGACTACAGGTGAACACAACCACGCCTGGCTAATTTTTTTGTATTTTTGGTAGAGTTGGGGTTTAGCCATGTTGGCCAGGCTGGTCTTGAACTCCTGAGCTCAGGCGATCCACCCTCCTTAGCCTCCCAAAGTGCTGAGATTACAGGAGCCTATGTTATCTTTTCTGAATCTCAGAGTCTCTCAAAATCCTCTAAATGCTAAGATCTTTGAGTCTATGATTGACAAAACTATATTTTTAACAGATGTACAATATTAGTTGGGAAGCAATAATATTATCATTTTCCAAGCCAGTTTAGAGACTCCACTTTCAGCACCTAGGGACTGTATCTCACTTTTTTAAAAAAGTAGCAATGGTGCCAACATCTTGGCCTTTTTAGAAGTTTTTCAAGTTGCAGTCAGGAAAAGCTCTTATCAATAAGATAGATGGTCAAGTTGTGTTGAAAGATGACTGCAAAGTACTGAAACATTATTTTGTGAGCTCCATAAATAGTCTCCAAGGACATGACTTAAAGATAACTTCAAAAAATATTCTAAACAATGGCATAACTCTTAGAAGAAGCATATAAATTCTCATTTGGTGAGCTAGTTCTTTGTTAGGCAAGCATTGTCCTATAGTAACAGGGTTTGATAACATTAGTTTCAACATTGATAACAAGCTATAACAGTCAGACAGTTTATACTCCAACTTCATCGTATGTATGTCCTTGGGCAGATCATTAAACTTGTTGATATTAGTTTCTTATATAGTAAAATGAGAATAATTATACTTAGAGTTTGTGCCTGAAAAATGCCTTAAAGAATTCATTATGAGAAATAAGTGGAATCCCTAAAAATTTCAAAAAATTTGATTTTATGTATTCTGAATGCTAACACTGACTTATCCCAAAAGAACACCAAAACTCATAATAATGGACATAATTTCTTCAATGGTTGATATTGATTAGCATTATACAACTAACAAGTTATTAGTTTCATCAATTGTTTTAAAATTTTGCCATTTTTTCTAGTTAAATTCTTTCATAGCCGTTGTACACTATATTCATAAGATTACACTAATACAAAACACACATAGTAATGTTTAAGTAATTCACATTTAATGCGTAAAAAATAAACAAAGGCATAGCTGTACAAAAAGAAATCATGAACCAAATTATGTTACGGATTTATGGAATTGCCTGGGATACTAAACCAGAGCTTTCTGGGAGGAGAACTTCATGTGATCCAACTTTAGAAGAGTACAGATGTGATGGTAGCTCCCCTTCCAACCCTCAGCACTTTGTGAGCTATGCAGCATTCAGGTCAGTCTTTGTCAATGCAAATAACATACATACTTCACATTCTAGAACAAGGATATTAAATGAAATGGATCCAGAAGTTGAGACATTATACATCCCAAATGGGCTTATCTCTGGGTACAACCATAATGAGATAAATACTATATTTAGCTACTATATTTAGCACATGCCTAACACATAGAAAGTGTTCAATAAATAACAATGGTGTTATCATATTGCCATGGTTTTGCTAACACATCTTTCCTATTATTCTAGTCAAGTTTTTATATTTGATTCTATAAAACACCTCATTTTTTATACCTTGTCACTTACAATTGAGTTCATGTTTAAATGGTTCTTATTCTGTTTTCCCGATGAATTTTTAATTTTATTTCTATCTTCTTCTACATGTTCCCATCCCCATCACTCCATGAAAAAAAGTCTATTTGGAAGGATGAGTAATTGGCTGTGGCTTCAGCAAGAGTCAATATGTCATTAAGCGCTTACATTTCCAAAAGAAGATACATCAGTAAGAAGTTAAAAGACAATATTTTGTAGAATGAAAGTTTACTGCTTAAGAAATTTTCTTTGA
The DNA here is from genome assembly GCF_029281585.2 of Gorilla gorilla gorilla. Classification (NCBI taxonomy): domain Eukaryota; kingdom Metazoa; phylum Chordata; class Mammalia; order Primates; family Hominidae; genus Gorilla; species Gorilla gorilla. The sequence continues at coordinate 37,090,155 of NC_073233.2, read as the reverse complement.
TGGCTTGAGTTTTTCTCTAGAGAAAAAGTAGTCAAAACTCATTATATTTACAACAGATTTATAGTTGTTGCCATATTCAAATTTTCTCTCCAAGGTTTCTTTAACATGATTTTCTCTTCTTTAAGTGACCTTTGTCCCAAAACTCAGAGCCAGCATATAATGAGCATGAGACCCTGTTGTCAGTGGAACTGTGACAAAGCAGCGTCAGAGATTTTAATGAGAAGAGAAAATACCAGGAGAAAAAAGTAAGGGTAGAGTCCAATGTTCATTTAGATCAAATTAAGTAAAAATATTTACCTTAAGAGCAGTGCAGGATCAAATCTTCATTTCCCTGGTACAAGAGCTACTCTTTAAACATGCCTGAGTCAAATCACATGGAAATGAGAACAATAACTCTTTTTATTCTTCTTCCTCTCCAGTCTACCAAACAGAATAATGAATAAGCCACCAAGTGCCACCAACGGTGCATGCTTCGTGATTTTTACATACAGGCACCATTCTTCTTGAAGGGAGCAAATTCAGGCTGATTCACTGGTAAATCACATGTTGATGATTTTGGCTTTGCATGCTGGATTTTAACATTTGGGTGCTGCCACCAGACACATGCTGTCTGATATAGAGCAGCCGCAGGTGTCACAAGGTGAACTAAAACATATGAGCGTCACTAAGAAAACACGCATGTGTCTTTGCTTTCTTAGGGAACCCATCTGCAAAACTTCACTCTTCAATCTTCCCTTTTGCTCAGCGGTGACAACATAGGCACTAGAATCTTTCTAAAACAATCTTCAGAATATAACTTTCCCCCAGGGACAAGTGGCCCTGGATATTAACCAGAGCTTTAAATTAAATATAATTGATGATAGTAGTGAATAGGAAAAAATACAGATTTGCCTATAAAGAACAAATAATATTCCTGTTTTCAAACACCCCAACTTTTTAAAAAGAACCATTCCTTACTATATCTTATTCATATGTGTGGAAAACTTTTTTTAAGTTTAAAATAAGAGAATAATACATATTTTATTATTGTGTTGGTTTAGATGATTTGTGTTCAAAATACGTTAAAATGATGTTTTTAAAGCTGCTGGTAATTTCTAAAAGGTCACAGAGAGATATATACAAAAAGATAAAATTTGCCACTAGGGAATTAGTACATCAAAAAGGAAACTGTATACATTCAGTTATTTTTAAGACACAATCACTGTCTCAATTGAATTACCTGGTGATTAACAGAAAAATATTTTAGAGGGCAGATAAGGCAGTCTTGATACTGATTGCATCAAGCAGATTGTTAGAGAGGTGGGAGATAAAAGTGAATATGGAGTTTCAACATTGTGACCCTAACGTTTGATAGTCAGATAAGACTGTCCACTCTACAGGAAGTGAAATACAACAAAGCATGATTAGATCACAATGTTCAAGGAGAGATCTCACTTTTGTTTTTTTTATGATGCAAGAATAAAAGCATTGTTTGCTCTCTCAGATGATAGGCACTTCACTAAGTGTGAAAATAAAGAACTAAAGCTGTCTACTTTTATGTCTTACCTAATTTCTTCCATGGTATGTGAAAACAAATGAAGAGAGACTGAAAAAGCTATAACTTTACTCATGTATTTTGTAAACATTTAACAATTTACAAAATCTTTTTATGATCATCAGCTGGTTTGATTCTCATCACAACCCTGATAGATAAACTGGCTAAGATTATTATTATTTCCACTTTATAAAATGAGGAAAACTGCTTAAAGAGGTTAGGTGATTTGTCCAAAATCAAGTTATCAGTGTTTGAGCCAAGACTCTGACTTTGTCTTGTAAATGTGCAGCAAGGACATTTTCTCCCCCAACTCACATTCTCTTTTCTTTTTCTTCCTCACTTGACTCAGTTTTTTTTTCTTTTTTGCTTGTTTTTGTTTTTTTCTTTTTTGAGATGGAGTCTTGCTCTGTTGCCCAGGATAAGGCTAAAATGCAGTGGCATGATCTCGGCTCACAGCAACCTCCACCTCCTAGGTTCAAGCGTTTCTCCTGCCTCAGCCTCTCTAGTAGCTGGGATTACAGGTGCCCACCACTGTGGCAGGCTGATTTGTTCTGTTTTGTTTTGTTTTGTATTTTTAGTAGAAATGGGGTTTCACCATCTTGGCAAGGCTGGTCTCGAACTCCTGACCTCGTGATCCACCTGTCTCAGCCTCGCAAAGTGCTGGGATTACAGGCGTGAGCCACCGTGCCCAGCCTTGACTCAGTTTTTGACTCAGTCACTGTGGTGATCATCAAGTCCTATGTTAGCAAACAATTTTTTTATTGCAGCAGATTCAGGAAGCTTTTAGCCAATATAACTAATGTCAGTCTGGTTTAAGATTTACATCAAAGGAATAGTAAAAACTTCTCTTTCCCATTCCTATTTTTGTCTCGGACAAGCATATATCCAATGTATGTGATAATTTGTGATATGTACGTATGGTCTGGCAAGAAAAGCATCAAATGTGCTGTCATTTGTGCACTATAGAAAAACAATTTGAAATACTTATGATAGTCCTTTGCAAAATATAGCAAATTCCTTATTTCCTGATGAAGTCTGCTTTAGAGTAACATCTTGAGTATGCTATAGGCCTAATAACCACACAGCAAAAAAGACAAGAGAGAGGAAAGGAGGATCTTTGAATTTCTCTATGCTCTAATTATCATGTTGGGAAATCAGGATGTCGCTTTCTTATTTTCTTTGTTTGTTTTAGCTTAACAATGCATTTAAATGAAAATCCATTAAATAAACCAATTTCATAGCAGAAATAATAGCATTTTTTCAGCAGAGTTCATGATCTTACTAGTCAAGACACAAGATCTCACTTTTTATAAACAAACTGTGTATCAGCCTGCAGAGAGATAGAAATGAATGATGCAAATTCATAGCACATAGTTGTGGGAGAATAGTTAAGGGCAATTTATTCCCACAGTTTCTTTTCAAATAAATTCCCATTCTTTATGTAAATACCCAAGAGGCAAGGTTAGTTGATAAGTTACAGAGCAGGAACCACTTCTCCAATCAAAATGGGAAGGCATTTCTGAAGCCCTGAATGACATGGGGTTGCATTAGGTAATTGAAGAATTGATAAGCAGAGAGCCCTGGCAGATAAATTGTAAAGGTTTGGTGCACTTTCACTTGTTTGTGATAAAGTCTAAAGCAAAGATGTTGTGGAAATGGAAATAATCAAGATAACAATAATGAAAATAGCTAATGTGTACAGAGCACCTGCTCTGTGTCAGAAACTGGGCTTTCAGAGGAAGCACCTACATGAATTATATAATTATTCACTGCATGGATTAGGGTATTGAGGCTTAGCAAGGTGAGGTGACTTTCAAGATCACAGTGGTAAATGATTTAGCTCAAGCTTGTCCAACCCATAGCCAGCAGGCCACATGCAGCCCAGGACAGCTTTGAATGTGGCCCAACAGAAATTTGTAAACTTTCTTGAAACATTATGAGATTTTTTTTTTTTTTTGCAATTTTTCAAGCTTATCAGCTATTGTTAGTGTTAGTGTATTTTATGTGTGGCACAAGGCAAATCTTCTCCTAATGTAGCCCAGGGAAGCCAAAAGACTGGACACCCTTAGTTTAGCTGTAGTCCCAACTCAGCTCAGGAAAGAGTTTTAGAGGAAAAATCAGGTGCTCTGGCTCCAGTTTTAGCTCCTTTGCTAATTCTATGGTTTGGATAATTCACATGACTTTCGTGCACTTTAGTTTCCTCACTGCTAATATTATAAGCTCAGTAATTCCTAATCTGTAGTAGACAAACTCCTGAGGTGGGGAAGGAGCAAGCAATGTGCTTGGAGTTCATTGCAAGTGATCCACTGACTAAATAAATCATGTGTTTTGCTTATATATGTGTTCCTATTTTACAGGTGTGTAGGTTTGTTTTGGGGATATCAAAATAAACTTAAAAATTATTTCTGGATTCATAGATTCATTGTCATGATTATGTTCTCAAACAGTAAACTAAAAAAGTTTATTATTAAGTTGGGACTCTCAAAAATATTTTTACATCAAAATTGGGCCTCTGTTTCTTCAAAGGTAAGAAATCATAAGTCAAGGTCATATCTCAAAACCCTTCCAGTTGTAAATTTCAATGATTACAAGAGACAATTTAAATGACTTATTAATTTTTAAAAGTTGCAGGAGCAATGCATTTAGATTACCTTTTCCCCAGTCATACAATGTACTTATGTGTTGCTTTTTTTTTTTTTTCCTGGCAGAAATGGTGACTGCCCTGAATGTTTTGTTGAGATAGTCTTTGAAAAGCAGAAGCTGGTAGATTTAGCAATGGCTGTTCCTTTGAAGTCTGAAGTCTCAGTGATTTTTCTCGTAAATTGTCAATTTCCTATTGAAATTGGTGATCAGTTTGGTAAACCTTAGGAACTCTTAGATTTTTTCTAGGTTAGATGCTTGAAGACCATTGATAGTTAAATCAGAAATCAGCCATGTCGTGTTTCAGTAGATGGAAATCCTCTCATTCTGCCCACTGAGAATAGTGTGGATGATTTTTAACTACTTCAAATGGGTAAGGGCTGCACCTACAGTCCTGATGATTGTAGAAACAACTGCTACTGGAATGTTGTCCTTGAAGGTTTCAGATGGCTGTTCCAACCACGTTGGTGGCCTTTCTTAGGAATAAGTTGCACAATTCTCCTTTTGTTCATATGATACAAAACAAGCTAATTCTAATCAGGCATCTAACCTCCGCTTGCTCATGGTGGGATAGCAAATGGTTACAAAACTTCTCAGGACAAATTGGACATGTGGATGAAAATATTTGACTCAGCAGTTTTTCTCCTAAGAATTTGTCACACATGCCAAAAAATCATGTATTTACAAAGTATTTACAGTTAAAGATGTTTACCTTCCTGTTACTTATGAGAAATTGAAAACGATATAAATGGACAAAAATAGAGGTTTGATTACCTAAACTATGTTACATCTGTGTAGAAATACTACATAGCTATTACAAATTTTTGTAGAACAAATTTAATGACAATAAAAGATATGAAGTTAATAAAGGCAAGTAGGTTACAGATATGTATGTAAAGTATGATTTCCCTGAAATTTTAAACTTGTTTAAAAACATATTGATGATTTTGTTTGCTTTGATTTTTTTACAATATAAAACCTGACATGGCATTTGAAAGTAGAGCTTAGGATATATCATAGGCTTCTTCTTCTTTTTTTTTTTTTTTTTTTTTGAGATGAAGTCTCGCTCTGTTGCCCAGGCTGGAGTGCAATGGTGCCATCTCAGCTCACCGCAACTTCCGCGTCCTGGGTTCAAGCGATTCTCTTGTCTCAGCCTCCCAAGTAGCTGGGATTATAGGCGCCTGCCACTATGTTTGGTTAATTTTTTTGTATTTTTAGTAGGGACAGGTTTTCACCATGTTGGCCAGGCTGGTCTCGAAATCCTGACTTCAGGTGATCCACCTGCCTTGGCCTCCCAAAGTGCTGGATCACAGGCATGAGTCACCACACCCGGCCTAGGCTTCTTTTTTCCTTCCTTCTTTCCTTCTTTCCTTCCTTCCTTCCTTCCTTCCTTCCTTCCTTCCTTCCTTCCTTCCTTCCTTCCCTCCTTCCCTCCCTCCCTCCCTCCCTCTTTCTTTCTTTCTTTCTTTCTTTCTTTCTTTCTTTCTTTCTTTCTTTCTTTCTTTCTTTCTTTCCTTCTTTCTTTCTTTCTTTCTTCTTTCTTTGTCTTTCTTTCTTTCTAACTCTGGGACTTGTAGTTAGAGTATCTGCCTGGAAACTTTTCTCTCCTGTTATTATGTTACTGGTTAACAGATCTCTTCTCTAAGCACCTTTCAGAGATCCCCACTCAGACTCAATCAGGTTATTCTGTTTTATTGTGGTCACAGCCATGTGAAGTTACCTTATTCACTTTTTTGTACATTTAATTATCATTTGTTTCTCTCAAAAGAATGTAATATCCATGAGAACTGAGGCCTGTCCACCCTATTTCCTGCTATGTCCCTGACACTTGGAACCATGACACATAATAGGTGCTCAGTATTTGTCAAATGAATGATTTCATAAGTGTATGAATCACATTTCTGTCTTTTCTGGTGGGCGTTTGGGATTCTTTGATTCTAACTTAGAGAGAAATCATGATATCTTGATATTCATCAGAAATAAGTGTATCTACTAATAACTGTCAAACACTTCCAGTCACCTCTGTTATCTCTGTTATTCACTTGACAATCATTAATTGAGTCTCTACCATGTGCTTATGATTATGCTAGGAGCAGACAGAGATATGAAATAAGAATTAGATGAGTTTTTGGCTCTCAGGAGGCCCATGGTTAATGGGACATACAGATATACAACATATGGTGGGATGGATCACTAACATATGGTGAGATAAGAAGAAAGAAAGGGGTCAGCAGGATGCTATGAGAACAAAGTAGGAGAAGTGATGAAACACCTTGCCAATGTGGAAGACTTCATGGAGGTGAGCTGGAAAGATATTCCAGGCAGAGGGAAGGGGATGTGTTTTGTCATCATGCCATGTTCCCAGAAGAATGAGCAGCTCAGTGTGATAGACGTAGGTGAAGAGATGAGGCTGGCTGTTCAGGCAAAAGACTTATTGAGGCCATCCCTGTGCCAAGCTAAGTAGCGTAGCCTTTATAATAGGGAATGACAAAGAGTTCTAAGCATGAAGATTTCACAACAGGTAAAGCTCATTTAAAATTCGTAGGAGTTTCAATTACTTGGGAAAGAACATTCTGCATTTAGTGGGCATTATCCTTGATTCTTTCTTTTTTCTTACGCCTATATGCCACATATAATGACTAAGCCCTATAACTTGAGCTCCAACATATATCTCTAATAGTCTTATCTATTTCCTTTCATCTTAATTCCCCCTGTTAAGGCAATAATACCTCTTGCTTGGACTATTGCAGTAGTCTCCTAGTTGGTCTTCTCATTTAAATCTTGTTTCTCTTCAATCTATTGTCCACATGGCAGCCAGGGTCATCTTCTAAAATCACGAACAAAACCATGCCACTCCCCTGCTTAAAACACCACCCACTGTCCTTTGTATAAAATTCAAACTCCCTCAAATGGGGAGGGATCCAGCCTCTGCTGATTATTCCAGTCTATTTTGAATCTCTCCATTACCCAATAGAGAATAGGCAAATTTGGCCTCCTTTCCATGCCTCAAATACACCAAACTTTTCCTGGCCATAAAGTCTTTACAAGGTGTTTCATCTGCCTGAAATGCTTTTTCACCTACTTCACCTAGTTGGTTCTTTGTCATTTTCAGTTAACAGCTTAAACTTTATCACATTCCCTAATTACTCCATCAAAGTAGTTTCCCCCTTCCTGTGGTAGCCAGCCTCCAAGGTGGTCCTCAATGATCCCCACCTCCTGGTATTCATGCCGTTGTTTAGTCCCCGTATCAGTGTCCAAGGGCTGTCATAACAAGTTACCACAAACCAAATGGCTCAAAACAACAGAAATTTATTTTATCACAGTTCTGGAAGCTAGAAGCGCAAAATAAAAGTGTTGGCAAGACCATACTTCCTCCAATGGCTTTAGGGAAGAGTTCTTCCTTGCTGCTTGTAGCTGATGGCCGCCTACAATCCTTGACACTCTTTGGTTGGTAGATGCATGCCTGTAGTCTCTGCCTCTATGTTCACATGGCTCTCTTCCCTGTGTGTCTGTCTCCAAGTCTCTCTCTTCTTATAAGAACACCAACCATTGGACTTAAGGCCCACCATATCCAGTATGACCTCATCTTAACTTGATTACGTCTGCAAACACTTTGCTTCCAAATAAGATCACATTCACAGGTGCTGGGGAGAAACCTCCTGTCAACATCTGGCACCAACTTGCTAGTCACATAAGTGAGCCATCCAAGCTGATCCTCCAACTTTTAGTAAGCCTTCAGTTGATGGTACCTCAAACCATCATCTTCACTGCAACTTCCTAATAGATCTTGAGCCAGAATCATCAACCAAAGCAAGTTCTGAATTCCTGGCCCATAGAAACTTTGATATAATAAATGCTTATTCTTTTAAGCCACAGCAGTGGAAAATTAATACACCTCTTATTTTCTGTTTTATGCTCATTATAAAACATGTATTTAATAAATATTGGCTATTATTATTGTTAAATTATTTAGAAAAAATATCTTAGGTATCATATCATTTAAATCTATTTATGATTCATCCTTCCTCAGTTATAACTGCAAAATACTATAATGTCTAAAGGCCCCTAGAAAGAAATAACTTTCTTGCTAGATTAGTAAAAGAAGACCTACCACTCATTACAAAGAAACAAACCACAGACACACACACAAACATGAATGAATCTCAAAAACGCTCAGCAACACAAGCCAGACACAAAAGAGCACATGCTACATGAGTCTATTTATATAAAACTCTAGAAAGAGACACATCTAATGTAGAGGGACAGAAAGCAGATCAGTGCTTACTTGGAGCTGGGGGTGAAGTGGTAGATTGGCTGCAAGGAGGTACAAGAGAACCTTTCAAGGTGACAGAGATGTTCCATACATTGATTGGTGTGGTCATATGGGTGTACACATTTTCCAGAACTCATCAAACTGTGTCCTTAAAATGCATGCATTTATAATATGTAAATTGTATCTCAATTCAGTTGATAAAAAAAGTACAATTTTTTTGATCGTTCATTGAACCAAGTGCTTTACATAATTATCTATAGTAAAAAAGCAATAGCCTCATTTTTGGAAAATGGAAATTGATCCTCAGATTAAATGACTTCTTCAAAGTCACACAGTCTTAGGTCCAAACATTTTGCTTGTTTAAAAATGCTTTGTTAAAGTTAAAAAAAATATATGTTATCTAATTCAGGAACGGCAAACACCTAATATTTTCAGGAGCTTAGTATTAAAAGTATATAGGAGGGGGCCAGAGATAAAGCAATAGTGGAAAGTTGGGACTTTTTTTTTCCTTGGAAGTTGAGGGACTAGCCAAATAAATCATGTCCCAGAGTCACAGTCAACCTTTGAATATTCTACAGGTATGGAACCTGAAACTAAAGAGATTAATTAACTTGCCTGTGGTCACCCAGCTACCAAATAGCAGATTTCTTGGGGACAGAACCAAGTTGATGTAGGTGAAATAGGAAAAAAGATGAAAAATAGAAAGTCAAATACTTAAAACCCCACTATGTAAGAGATTATTACACTTATGTATTTATTTAATTCAAAAATTTGGTAGAATACGTAGTGTAGCTCATCTGAGTTTTCATGACTGACTCATTTTCCTGTTCATTTTTCATTTCTCAAAGTATTTATTGAGCCATCATTGCATGCAGAATAGTAGGCTTGGAGACCTACCATCCAGTGTGCTAAGTGTACCATCCTCCTTGAGTTATCCACCTCAGCTCCCATGAGCATCCGCAAGTCAAGCAACTGTTTTTATGACTTTTGTCCTGACTGTACATGTAGAACCTTGTTCCACTTTCCTTGTCTCCAATTATCTGTAATACACACTTTAGACTTTATTATATCCCTGTATAATGCTGTCTGGTCCAATAATTGTTTTAAATGTGTATGTCTTATCTTCCAACGTAATTTATAAAGAACTTATCCATGTAACCAAATACCACCTGGACCCCAAAAACCATTGAAATAGAAATTAACAAAATGAGAAATTTCTGAGCAGTGTAAATGTAAATATTTTAAATGCCTTAATAGTCCCATAGTGCATAGCACAAGGTTAGGCACATGGAAAACTCTCCATCAATTCTTATCAATTGATTATCCTGGTGTCAGAAGATGTCTTAGGTTATATTCCCCAGAAGCCCAACCTGAGATAAGGATTTGAGGGCAAGTAGTTAATTTGGGATGTGATCCCTGGAAGTGTTGATGGGGACACGAGGAAGTGAGACAAGGAAGGAAAGAAAGTGAAGACCAGGACTGTTCATTCCTGTGTGGGTAATTGGAGTTCAGTTCCACTGGGGACTTCTGGAAAAAGTCTGTTGAATACACCTTTGAGTTGTCTGGCCTGAGGGATATTTATCTACCAATTTCCATTCATCACTGGTTGAGAGCTGTTCTTTGGGCATTAATTTCCCAGGGCCCCTGTGCAAGTGGAGCCTGCTGTAGTGGTCAGGGAAAGCACCTTCAGTAAGTACCAGGTGCCTCAGTAAGACTTCACTGGTGTGCACGGGAGTGAGGGGTTCTAACACGACATGTCAGGGCACTAACAGCTTCTGCTACATAGCACATTTCAATCAAAGGAAAGTTTTTTCATGGAAACATTTATTTAGTGCCAACATTGTGATATACTCTGGAATACAAAATAAATAAAACATGTTCCTTGTCTGCTAGGAACTTAGATCTGTTACTTCTCATTGAAGAACAAGGACAAAAGAAGAGAAAGAAGAAGGAAGAAGTAAGGGAAAATAGCCCAGCCTCCATTCCCATTCAATCTATACTCTCTGATGAAAATTTGATGCTGCTCTGCCTACCAATTCATTATAGTCATCATTACTAAATAGCCATCATGTTTAATGGCTGGTAGTCACTATGAGAGTGGCATGGAGTCAGACAAGAGTTTAGAAGAGCGAGGAGGTATCTTTGTTCACCTCTGGTCCCTAGTGTGTTCCAGGCCTGCTTCATTGAAATTTCTGCATCAATATTTCATTAACTCATACCAAGCATGCAACATGACTTTCTGTGCAAATTAAACTAATATTTGAAATGAAGAAAAACAATCATGGGAGGGGTAGTCACTTACCACAAGGACTCTGCAAAGAAGTTACACGGAAAAGGCAGCTGTATTTTTGTGCTTTTGCCATAAAATGGAGCAGACAGTCTGTTCTGTAAAGTACTATAATTATAAAGCAATTTGCCACCTCTAATGGGAGGACTTTCTTTCATAAAATATTAACTAAATATAATATCGGTGCAATAGGTTAGAAACAGTCTTAGTTTCTCCATAAAAAGTCAATTTGTAACCACTGTGAATGTCTTCTTCAAGATGATGGTAACCAGAAACATCCTCTGTGCCCATCGTCACTTGGCCTTGAATTAAGCACAACACATTTCTCCTGTCCTCCCTCGCTAATTTGAGGCTAAGTGCTTTTCCCTGTAAACATGTTAATTTGCAATGCTGTTCTGTCTTCTCACCGAGTACTTCTCAACGGAATGCACTGCTGTTGCCCAGGCAGTTTTGTTGTGATAATGGTGGCCCCAAAGTCTAAACTGTCAACAAATGAAAAAACTCAAAGCTAAGTTGAAGACACAGTTTGCAAAACTCAAACCTCTTTGTACTGTTGAATTACCTGTGTCTTTTGAAATCATGGAAAGAGACAGTTCTTCTTGTGAGATTGATGTTCTCCAGGCAGGGTTGTTGTCCAGACTGCAAATGCAGGCAGAGATGCCTGGAGTTACCAACTCAGATTTTGCAGGCAAAGGCAAAGGCTCTGGTTGCAAGGAGACAAACAAACAAACAAACAAAAACAACTTTTTTTTCTTTTCTTTTCTACTTACATATTTCCTTATATTCAGGAACTGTTTTTCCTATGCAGCTTGGTTATTATCCTTTTCCATCCGGAGGTAGCAAACCCTCTCTAACTATTAGCCAATTTGTTTTCTAAGGAAAAGAGGCAATCCAAAGTGAAAAGTGAAGATGTTTGTCTCCCAGTATTATTTCAAGCCACTGTGCTATTCTTCACTGACTTCTCAAATTGGAAAGAGAGAGAAAAAAACACACCAAAAACAAAACAAAACAAAACAAAAATCAAATCCCCAAACACTGTTGTTTTTAAAACCATCTTCATTAGACATAACATAGAAAATCCATATTTGCTTATTTGGAAATTGCCTAAGGGCTGCATCCATTTCCATACATTCCTTTGTTGATCTACAAGTCTTAAATGGATCATCAAACTCTATTAATTGTAGTCAGCAAAATCCTTTTAGTTTTCTCATTCTTAGGAGTCTTGAAATTTAGCCAGAAAGTTTTCAAAGAGGATATTTGTTATAGTAAGACCCAGGAACAGAAACATTTATTAGATAAATTCTGAATGAAAGCTGGAAGTAGAACTCTGGCCATATGTTCCCCTCCAGGGATGTGAATATTTTGCTATAGGTTGGTTGACAGTTGCTATATGTTCTGAATGAGTGAATGAGTCCATGAATTTAATCAAATATTCATATTTAAATCTTGGAATTTTTTAAAGCACGTTGCAAACGGGTATTATAGCATAATCTAATATTTAATATATATTTTATGTATTTAATTATTATTATATTGAACATATTTTTCTTTACTATATATGCCACAAGTGTTTATTTGTGTCTATATATGTGTGTGTGTGTATATATATATATATATATATAGTGAAAAAAAGTCTAGAGGGGTATACAGAAATATACAACATGATAAAAGTGATTCTTTCTGGGAGATGGGATTCAGTGGTGGGCTTCCTTTTAGATGTGAAAATGGAAAAAAAATTTAGTCGTGAACTATTTCAGATCGCCAGGAATAGAATACAGACCACCATAAGAAACACTCACAGAACCACCTCTCAGCTTTATCAAATCTTAACATTATGTCATATTTTGTGTCATGTCATTTTTTAAAAGGAAATTAACATTTCAGACATAATAAAGACTCTTCATTTTTTCACATCGTGTGTTTCTATAATATTTGAATTTTAAGTAATAAACATATTTATGATCAGCAAAAAAGCAGTAACAACTTTAAAATACATGTCAGCCAGGTCAAACTGAAGAGAAGAGGGTTCTCTCTCTTTCCAAAAAGTTTTTCCAAATCTGTTAACAAGAAGTAAGTGATCTTGTTTCCGCCTGTCTCTCGGCTCACAGCTGTCTGGCAATTGCAAGTGGCAGGTTGGGACTGAAGAAACACAATGTCATCTTAGGTGCTGGTGGGTTAGCAAGCCACATGTTCCGATTTATCCCTGTCAGCCGCAGGCCCTATTAACTATTTTTAATGAATCACCACTGCTTTTACTTTTGCCATCAGCCATGACCTTCACCATTTAGAAACACATGGTCTCTCATAAACGATAGCCCACGACATATAAACCTGAGAAGGATTCTATCACAGCTCAAACTACAATATCTATCACTAAAACAAACGGCTCATTCTAGCTGAAGAGACACTCATATATATCACGGAACCAACCTTCCATATTTCGAAATTTACTGCCCCATGTTGGCTGATTTTTTTTAAGGAGGCCAGGCAACCTTGCTCACTTAATACTTTTGATAAACTTCTGCTGACAAGGAGTGTGATTAATGATGGTTAAAAGAATTGAATCAAGAGTAGGAAAGACAGAGCCAAAAAAGCAGACTGCTGGGCTGATGGGAACTAACATCTCTACAGAAATATATGATGGACCCTCCTTTTTTACCATGCCAAGTAATTACTTGCACAGGCCTGTTGTAATAATTCCTATTACAGCCAAAACGGAAAAGTCAGTAACTCACCGCCCTGGGACAAGGTGAAGGCAAGGCCAGAGTAGCATGGATCAATATTTCATTTACTCACTGAGGTTAGCTTCTATCCCTGTATCAAATTCTTTTACAGAAAGCCATGAAAGAAATGAGGTTTGCTGCAAAACACCAATACAGAGGCCTTGTTTCCTTGGGGTGCTTATGAAGGAAGCAGAGCAACAAACCCTTTCAGGAAAACAATATGCACTCAAGGTCACTCATTACTTGCTACTGTTGGAAAATAAAGTGCCATTAGCCTGATATGAGTAATGTACATCAATCAGCTGCAGACCAGAAAAAGTAGGTTTTCAACTTGGTGGTGCTGCTAATAATGAATGATCCATTTGAACACTGTCTACACAATTTGACAATTGTGAAAAAATTTTCCCTTGACAGTGCATCATTTGTTTTAAAAAAAAAATCCCATTAACATTTATCCCTGATTACCTCCTGCCTTAAAAAAAAAAAAAGGGAAGAAAAAGAACAGGGGAAAAAATGCCATAACAATTCCTCTGCCACCAAGAAGTTTTGTACTTTTCTTGCACTTAAATTATAGTTCAACTACAAAATACCCTATAAAACAAAAAATGAAATATATCTTATTGTTTCTTAACAGGTTTCCTTTTACAGAGCTTAAAATGTATGTATCCCATTCTACTCTAAGTATCCTTTGTTGCTTTCTTGGGAAAGGATTTAGTACTAACTAATTTTAGATCATATATGGATATACTGAACTAGGTTGTCCTTGATACTGAATTCTTTCAATTTCACCCTAAAATAAAATTTAAGTAGTCCCAACATCTATGAATCCTATGCTGAATGCAAAATCTAAATGTTTTTTTCTTACTACATTTATTGTTTTGTGTTTTGGGTTAGAATAGACCACAATGTTGCACTGATCTCTTTCTTAAGATTTTATAAGAACCTCTGTTTACAAAGAATATTTTCACTATGCCACACATTTCCATGCAGAATGGTGTTAGGGAAATATTCCTGTATTTGCTTTTTTTCCCCACATCTATATAATTTCCAAGTTGCTTTTCTTATAATTCCAGGAAGGAAGAAAACATAGAAAGACTGATTTGCTTGCTTAAAAACATAGTCCACTAGCAATAATAGCTGGTAACCTTGAACATTTCTTACGGTTTGTGTTTTCAAAGCCATTCTCTACCAGATCTCCCTATTTTTGTGCCATGGAATGAAGTTTAGATCAAGGGTAGGGAAGTCCTTGACTGTTATATGGGCCTTAGATCCATTCTCATCTCCAGAAAGCAAAGGTCAGCTGGGCTCAGAATTGATTCAGGCCAGCAGGACTTGCAGCATAGCCAGTTGACATCTTGGAAGTATTTTCAAGCATTTGGGGTCTGCAGATTTTCCTAAGAATTTTCACCCCTCCTCCACTCCACCCCTTAAACTTGGACCCCAGGAGTATTTCAAGGGAAATTCAATCCATATGTGCCTGATTCGTGTTCACTTAACTCATTGACATGTTGTTTTCCAAGAGCTGATTGATGTACAAGGAGTCTTCTGACCTTTTTTCCTGAACCTTGCAGAACTGCCATTCTTTGAGCTGGAAAATTGCCTTTTACTTGGGGTAAGTAGCACTTTTGAGAGTTGAAAGTTTTAAACTCAGCTTGAAACATAGTTCCCAAATCTGCGTGGGATTCTGGGTTTGACAAATGTGGCCTCAATACCTTTGTATAAAGTCCTTTCTTGCCTCATATTTTTTTTCATGTGTGACACCCGTAGCTAGAGAAAAAAAAATACAAAGATTGTGATAACTTTCAGAGCATCCAAGCAGGTATCTTTGGAAGTTGTAGCATCACTCCAATGGTTTAAGATGTCCAAGTCCATCTGTTCTCTTGAACCACCCTTCACCTGCCTTGATTTCTTTCATGTGGTCTCAACCCAAAGAACTTCCTTTGCCAAGTTTTAAATGTGTAATAAAGGCAGCAGCTGACTTTAAACCCTGCTTTGATTCTGTTGGGCAACATCTCAGCTTGGGTTAGGTTCCCTGGCAAAGTATTCCAGTAGACTTTCATAATACTGCCCCTTGGAACTCATCCTAAATTATGCCCCTAAATCATAAAAGTTATAAAGACAAGCTACTCCCTCTACCACTTCTGCTAAGTTAAGAGGGAGCTGTGATGGGGGCTGTGCCTCTGCCCATGGACAACTGTTAATTGATCTAGAATAGCTAGAATAAAACATGAAAGAATAGTCTCTTAGCTCCTCTAAAACTCTGGATAGAGAGGCTTAATTAGGGCATACAACAGAAGTCTACAAACCCAAATGCCTGTGGGAGCCAAACAAGAAGTATAGATCGGTGAAGCCGATTGAGTGAGGACTGTTTTAAACGGAGAACCCACAGCTAAAGGAACAGCCAATGTCCAGACGCAGCCACTGTAAATTGTTTCTGGCTTGGTGTTGCTAGGTCTCTTTGTTTTTCAAGAGAAGCTAGAAATCCCCTAATTGCAAATATTTGTGTCTAATTCACATATGGAAAGTCCTGTTTATCAGCCAAATTTAGCCTACCAACTACAAATATGTGCTATCCAAAGTTACAAAGGGAAAGAGGAATAACACCTAATATTTACTGGGCCATTGTTGTATGCTAGAAACTATGCTAAGTGCTTTATAGACATTATTTCATTTGCTTCTCACCATTTTCCTACCACATGGATATTATTACTTTTCTCAGTCATAGCAAGAGAAAACTAAGATTTGGTGTCTTTTTTAAGAAATACAGATTCTTGGGTCTTTCTTCCAGACCTACTAAATTAGAATCTCTAGGCATGAAACCCCAGGTGACTGGAATGTTCACCAATGCTGGAGAACCACTGCATCATGCTATGTCAAAAAATGTATGCACTGAGCTTTAGAAAGGATCTGGTGCAACTCCTCAGTTTATAAATGAGGCACTATCTCTCTCTCTCTCCTTTTTTTTTTTTTTTTTTTTTGGACAATGTCTCACTCTTTCACCCTTCTAGCGCCATCCTGGCTCACTGCAACCTCTGCCTCCCAGGCTCAGGTGATCCTCCCACCTCAGCTTCCCAAGTAGCTCGGACTACAGGCACATGCCACCACACCTTGCTAATTTTTCTATTTTTTTTGTAGAGACAGGATCTCAATATGTTTCTCAGGCTGGTCTCGAACTCCTAGGCTCAAGTGAAAGTGATCGTACCACCTTGTCCTCCCAAAGTGCTGGGATTACAGATGTGAGCCACCTGGCCTGGCCAAGAGAGAAACTAACTTGCTCAAGCTTAGACAATTGAGTCAGGACTAAGTTTGAGAGCATCTGTGATAACTTTCAGAGCATCTCTTCAAATATATAAGAAGCCAAGCCTCTGGGAAATAATAGCAATACTAGTATCCCAGGTACCCATCTACTGAGGACCTATCCTGTACAGGCAGTAGACAATAATGATAACATCCTCACTTCAGCTTCATAGAAACTCTAAAGCAGACATTATTGCCTTCATATTATAAATGAGGAAAGAAGCTCAGAGGAATAAAATGGCTGTCAAGGTCATGCAAATGAAAGTAAAGAGTTAGGTCTGTTTTTAAATTCAAGTGTGTCTGCTTCCGAATCCAGAGCTCTTTTCATTATGCAACAAGGACAAATGCTGCTGGGTCCTTCACACTGAATGCTCATGGAACTGTAGCTATTAAGCAGAAGATATGGAGAGCACATTCAAGGAATCTCAAGATGATGATGATGGCGATGATAGTGGTGATAACTGGGAGAGGAGGAAGAAGAGGAGGAGCCATTGTCAGGAATCCTCAAATTGTTGAGAGGGAAATCGATTGGTAAAATCACTAATGAGGTGAATGACCTAGCAGCAGAGGCCACTCCTTCCACTTTGGAGATTGGCATCCTCATCTTCCAAGTGAAGGAGATTTTGATAGGTAATCTTTATGCTCATTTCCAGTTTGAAAAATCCATAACTCTAAGTGGAGGAACAAGTTGAGTCATATGTATTTATGCAAACCTAAAAGGAGACATGAGTGCTTTGACCTGCCAAGGCAGTCCAGGCTGCTCATGCCACAGAACCAGCCCCAGGGGATCTGGCAATGCCACTGTGAGAAGACTTGCTTTTAGCCTTAGAATCCTCCACCAAACATCTGGAAAGAAAACTGCAGATGAGGTCAGCTTATCAGGTCCCCTATCAAGGAGGCAGCCTCATCTGGCCCTTGAGTGTGTCTTTTGACCCTCAGGCCTGGGGATTGGCTTCTATTGCTTTCTCTGGCCTTCTCTTCCTCCCAATCTCTATGCCACCGTCCTCTCTTCAAATACAGGAAGCCAGCTCCTTCTGTGATGGAGTAAACATTCCATTCAAGGTCAAGGCAGTCGGACCTCTGCTGTACTTAGTTCAAGCTCCAGCCAAAGGCCAGAATCAATACCACAAATCACTGCCCAAATGACAACAAGGAGGCTCTTGTCCATTTGCTCCCCTTGTGAAAATGCTATTTCTAATGCCTAGCAATTTCATTAAGTCAGTTTCATTAGCCTGTGTTTCCTTAAGAGGTCTGCACTAAAGGCTGTCTTTGGCACCAGACAGAACAGGTCCCTGCAACAATTACCTGAGTAATACATAGCTCCTCAGGGGTGTCTATGTGTTTACAAGTGGCTGTGCCTCAGGACAAACAGCCCTCTCAATATTCAAAAGCATTCTGCACAGAAAAGAGATCAAAGGCATTATAGAGGAAACATCTATCTCTGCCGAATGTATCAAGCTCTATGAATCTGTTCTTACACAATGTCAAAGCAGTTCAATATAAATGTAACTTGTCATAAAGTTATCTTTTGTGGAAAAGAAATGTTGCCATTCAAAAACACATAAAGCCCCAGCTTGCCTGAAATGGTGCATACATATTACATCTTCAGAATCCTACAACTAAATCAAATCAGTGTGAGGCAAAAAGACTGAGTCTGAATAGTTTAATTTCTGTGCCTACTGAATACCCAAATAAAGAGAGAGGGCTTTAATCTCTGCAAGCTTCGGCGTTTAAAGAGTAAAAGAGGTTTATTCGTCCCTCCCATTTTCTCAAAAGGCTATTTTGTTTTGGTTTTTAATAGTTCTGCTGCTAAGTGTGCACACAATACATAGAGTTCAAGAAGGAATTTCTGATCTCAAGTCTAGGATTTAAAATAGATGAAGAATTTCATTACATTGTTTGGATATTTCAGTTATTATAAGTTGTACAAAAATATTCATTAAAAGGTAGTTGATAATATTGAAAAACTGGAAACAACCTATGTGTCTATCTAGCAATAGAGGAACAACTAGATGAGCTACGGTGTAGCTGTTATTTATCTAAACAGGGCAGAGAGCAGCCACAAACAAGTGTACAGGCTGTTTACTACATAACTCCATAGGGTACCACGTGCAAATGATGGCCCCGTTGTGGCCACTATTGCAACATTTTAAAGAATGAACTAGATTGAAATGTACTAATATGAATAGGTTTCCAATAAATGTTGTGGAGGGAAAGAAAGTTTTAGAATAGTATATTGTATGCTATTATTTTAATTAACATACACTTGAAAAACAATAATGCATGTGGGTGTACATACATATATATGTCTATATACGTATACACACACACACGTATATATGTCTATATACGTATACACACACACACGTATATATGTCTATATACGTATACACACACACGTATATATGTCTATATACGTACACACACACAGGTATATATGTCTATATACGTACACACACACACGTATATATGTCTATATACGTACACACACACACACGTATATATGTGTATATACGTACACACACACACACGTATATATGTCTATATAAGCACACACACACACGTATGTATGTCTATATACGCACACACACACACACGTATATATGTCTATCTACAAACACACACACACGTATATATGTCTATCTACGCGCACACACACACGTATATATGTCTATCTACGCGCACACACACAGACGTATATATGTCTATCTACGCGCACACACACACACGTATATATGTCTATCTACGCGCACACACACACACGTATATATGTCTATCTACGCGCACACACACACACGTATATATGTCTATCTACGCGCACACACACACACGTATATATGTCTATCTACGCGCACACACACACGTATATATGTCTATCTACGCGCACACACACACGTATATATGTCTATCTACGCGCACACACACACGTATATATGTCTATCTACGTATACACACACACACGTATATATGTCTATCTACGTATACACACACACACGTATATATGTCTATCTACGTATACACACACACACGTATATATGTCTATCTACGTATACACACACACGTATATATGTCTATCTACGTATACACACACACGTATATATGTCTATCTACGTATACATACACACGTATATATGTATATATACACATACATATGTATATATGTGTATATACACATACATTTATGTATATATGTGTATATACACATACATATATATGTGTATATATGTGTATATACACATACATATATATGTGTATATATGTGTATATGCACACACATATGTATGTGTATATATACGTATATACACACACATATGTATGTGTATATATGTATATATACACACACATATGTATGTGTATATATGTATATATACACACACATATGTATGTGTATATATGTATATATACACATACATATGTGTGTGTATATATACATATATACACATACATATGTGTGTGTATATGTGTACATATACACATACAGATGTGTGTATATGTAAATATACACATACAGATGTGTGTATATGTATATATACACATACAGATGTGTATATGTGTATATGTATATACACACATACAGATGTGTATATGTATATATACACATACAGATGTGTATATGTGTATATGTATATATACACATATAGACGTGTATATGTACATATACACATATGGATGTGTATATGTACATATACACATATGGATGTGTATATGTACATATACACATATGGATGTGTGTATGTACATATACACATACATATATATGTGTGTATGTACATATACGCATACATATATATGTGTGTATGTACATATACGCATACATATATATGTGTGTATGTACATATACGCATACATATATATGTGTGTATGTACATATACGCATACATATATATGTGTGTATGTACATATACGCATACATATATGTGTGTATGTACATATACGCATACATATATGTGTGTATGTACATATACGCATACATATATGTGTGTATGTATATATACGCATACATATATGTGTGAATGTATATATACGCATACATATGTATGTGTGTATGTATATGTACGCATACATATATGTGTGTATGTATATGTACGCATACATATATGTGTGTATGTATATGTACGCATACATATGTATGTGTGTATGTATATGTACGCATACATATATGTGTGTATGTATATGTACGCATACATATATGTGTGTATGTATATGTACGCATACATATATGTGTGTATGTATATGTACGCATACATATATGTGTGTATGTATATGTACGCATACATATATGTGTGTATGTATATGTACGCATACATATATGTATGTATATGTACGCATACATATATGTGTGTATGTATATGTACGCATACATGTATGTATATATACACATACATATATACATATATGTGTATATGTATATAAATATATATGTTTATATATACACACACATATAAAATATATATATAGATATATAATATATATAAAATATATATATACATATATATAATATATATAAAATATATATATACATATATATATAATATATATACACATATATATAAAATATATATATACACACACATATATATATTCTGCTCCCAGGGAGCAGAAACTGTCTCTATAGAATTCTTTCACCTCTAACAACTAGCACAATGAATACCACAGAAAATTGTGAATTAATGATCTCATTAATTCATGAGTTCATTTGATCCACGAATAGTTAATGAGCACCCACTCTGTACTCTCATAATAAGTTAGGGAACACAACCCAAAGACCTTACATTCTATGAATGGAAGAAGGAATGAATATAAGCTGAGAGAAATCATCTAGAGACATGAAATCCATTTCAAAAACTCTCCCAAATATATAATTAATCTATTTTAAAGAATTTCATGCCTTAGAAATTCCACTATTTTGCCAATCATTTCCATAGTTAGCATAACTTTTTTTGATTTTGTGACCGTTTTCTTTTCTTTTTTCTTTTCCTTTTTTAAAAGTACGGTCTACATTTATATTTTAAACTCAGTAAAAATCTAGTAGATTCTCTCCTGGATTTTATCCTTTCGTTATAAATCAATTCTTTAAAATACCTGTCCTTTAATGACACTTTGCATTGCTGCACAATTCTACTTCATCACAGTAATAATTTCTCACAACAGCATTGCTATTTATATTTTACCAAATGCTTCTATACATTATTTTTATGTGATCCT
Source organism: Gorilla gorilla gorilla (assembly GCF_029281585.2). Taxonomy (NCBI): domain Eukaryota; kingdom Metazoa; phylum Chordata; class Mammalia; order Primates; family Hominidae; genus Gorilla; species Gorilla gorilla. Next base: position 37,068,196 of record NC_073233.2, on the reverse strand, counting down.
AAATATAATTTTCATTTGCTTCTAACAGAAAATCAGCGAAGTGAGCAGTATTTATTTAATAGACCTATGGGCTAAGGCTCAGTGGAGTTAAGCAACTTGCCCAAGGTTAAAGAGCTAGGAACTGGTAGCATCAGAACTAGAACCCAGATCTTTTGAGCTCTAAGACAAGACTCACTCATTTTATCATGTCTACACACTTAGTTCAAGAGTTCTGGGGCAAAAAGACCTAATTATTTTAAGAAACCATGTTTATTTGAAAGATGAGACAACTACAACTCAAGGGAGAGCATACAGAGTTCTAAACGTGCATGCTTTCTCCAAGCCAAGGTGTGTTAAACATCTAAATTGGAGTTATGCACGCTCGGTTAATATCTATGGCTTTTTTATGCTTACCATTGAGATTTCAATTCATGAAGGCAGTAACGACAACAGCGAAGACAGTTTCTTAAGGCTTTTCCTGCACTTCTGTGCCCTCTATTTGATCATCTGCCAAGGTTTGTGAATAGTGCCAAATCAAACAGCACAGCATCTCTATGAGGCTCCTCCTGGGAGTTAAGGAATTCTGCAGTTGGAGCACGGGGTAAGATATAAAAGGCACAATTATGTTTTTCTTTGAAGAGTTTAGAGGCAGACAATGTTAATCTATTCTTTTGGAATTTCTGGTGCTAAACTCCCTTCATTAAACAGCCTCTTCACTTCCCTTTGCTTTTCTGGCCAGGTTATCCTGCATTAATATAAACATCCTAAAATAAGGAGGAATACAGTGATCTGATTCTTTTGAGTTTTCTCAATAAGAAGATCATACATAAGCATCAAAGGAATAAGAACTTGATTTCCATTTGCATTCTAAATTACCTAAGAAAAAACGTTAGAGTTTTCTCACACTCACTTTGTGCATTGATTTCTAGTGATCTCTTTTCCCTTGCTTATGTTTGTCTGAGTTCAATACCAGGAAGACTGTATTAGTGTGTTAAGCGTGATGTTATTCTTTTTTATTTAATGGTAATTAATTATAAAAATTGTTTTGAAATATATTTGAATTTTCTCTTCAAAGATGCTTTCTTTTCTTGCTATTTTTTTTTCTTTTTCTTTTTTTTTAATTATACTTTAAGTTTTAGGGTACATGTGCACATTGTGCAGGTTAGTTACATATGTATACATGTGCCATGCTGGTGCGCTGCACCCACTAACTCGTCATCTAGCATTAGGTATATCTCCCAATGCTATCCCTCCCCCCTCCCCCCACCCCACAACAGTCCCCAGAGTGTGATATTCCCCTTCCTGTGTCCATGTGATCTCATTGTTCAATTCCCACCTATGAGTGAGAATATGCGGTGTTTGGTTTTTTGTTCTTGCGATAGTTTACTGAGAATGATGATTTCCAATTTCATCCATGTCCCTACAAAGGACATGAACTCATCATTTTTTATGGCTGCATAGTATTCCATGGTGTATATGTGCCACATTTTCTTAATCCAGACTATCATTGTTGGACATTTGGGTTGGTTCCAAGTCTTTGCTATTGTGAATAATGCTGCAATAAACATACGTGTGCATGTGTCTTTATAGCAGCATGATTTATAGTCATTTGGGTATATACCCAGTAATGGGATGGCTGGGTCAAATGGTATTTTTAGTTCTAGATCCCTGAGGAATCGCCACACTGACTTCCACAATGGTTGAACTAGTTTACAGTCCCATCAACAGTGTAAAAGTGTTCCTATTTCTCCACATCCTCTCCAGCACCTGTTGTTTCCTGACTTTTTAATGATTGCCATTCTAACTGGTGTGAGATGGTATCTCATTGTGGTTTTGATTTGCATTTCTCTGATGGCTAGTGATGATGACCATTTTTTCATGTGTTTTTTGGCTGCATAAATGTCTTCTTTTGAGAAGTGTCTGTTCATGTCCTTCGCCCACTTTTTGATGGGGTTGTTTGTTTTTTTCTTATAAATTTGTTTGAGTTCATTGTAGATTCTGGATATTAGCCCTTTGTCAGATGAGTAGGTTGTGAAAATTTTCTCCCATTTTGTAGGTTGCCTGTTCACTCTGATGGTAGTTTCTTTTGCTGTGCAGAAGCTCTTTAGTTTAATTAGATCCCATTTGTCAATTTTGGCTTTTGTTGCCATTGCTTTTGGTGTTTTGGACATGAAGTCCTTGCCCATGCCTATGTCCTGAATGGCAATGCCTAGGTTTTCTTCTAGGGTTTTTATGGTTTTAGGTCTAACGTTTAAATCTTTAATCCATCTTGAATTGATTTTTGTATAAGGTGTAAGGAAGGGATCCAGTTTCAGCTTTCTACATATGGCTAGCCTGTTTTCCCAGCACCATTTATTAAATAGGGAATCCTTTCCCCATTGCTTGTTTTTCTCAGGTTTGTCAAAGATCAGATAGTTGTAGGTATGCGGCGTTATTTCTGAGGGCTCTGTTCTGTTCCATTGATCTATATCTCTGTTTTGGTACCAGTACCATGCCGTTTTGGTTACTGTAGCCTTGTAGTATAGTTTGAAGTCAGGTAGTGTGATGCCTCCAGCTTTGTTCTTTTGGCTTAGGATTGACTTGGCGATGCGAGCTCTTTTTTGGTTCCATATGAACTTCAAAGCAGTTTTTTCCAATTCTGTGAAGAAAGATATTGGTAGCTTGATGGGGATGGCATTGAATCTGTAAATTACCTTGGGCAGTATGGCCATTTTCATGATATTGATTCTTCCTACCCATGAGCATGGAATGTTCTTCCATTTGTTTGTATCCTCTTTTATTTCCTTGAGCAGTGGTTTGTAGTTCTCCTTGAAGAGGTCCTTCACATCCCTTGTAAGTTGGATTTCTAGGTATTTTATTCTCTTTGAAGCAATTGTGAATGGGAGTTCACTCATGATTTGGCTCTCTGTTTGTCTGTTGTTGGTGTATAAGAATGCTTGTGATTTTTGTACATTGATTTTCTATCCTGAGACTTTGCTGAAGTTGCTTACCAGCTTAAGGAGATTTTGGGCTGAGACAATGGGGTTTTCTAGATATACAATCATGTCGTCTGCAAACAGGGACAATTTGACTTCCTCTTTTCCTAATTGAATACCCTTTATTTCCTTCTCCTGCCTAATTGCCCTGGCCAGAACTTCCAACACTATGTTGAATAGGAGTGGTGAGAGAGGGCATCCCTGTCTTGTGCCAGTTTTCAAAGGGAATGCTTCCAGTTTTTGCCCATTCAGTATGATATTGGCTGTGGGTTTGTCACAGATAGCTCTTATTATTTTGAAATACATCCCATCAATACCTAATTTATTGAGAGTTTTTAGCATGAAGGGTTGTTGAATTTTGTCAAAGGCTTTTTCTGCATCTATTGAGATAATCATGTGGTTTTTGTCTTTGGCTCTGTTTATATGCTGGATTTCATTTATTGATTTGCGTATATTGAACCAGCCTTGCATCCCAGGGATGAAGCCCACTTGATCATGGTGGATAAGCTTTTTGATGTGCTGCTGGATTCAGTTTGCCAGTATTTTATTGAGGATTTTTGCATCAATGTTCATCAAGGATATTGGTCTAAAATTCTCTTTTTTGGTTGTGTCTCTGCCCGGCTTTGGTATCAGAATGATGCTGGCCTCATAAAATGAGTTAGGGAGGATTCCCTCTTTTTCTATTGATTGGAATAGTTTCAGAAGCAATGGTACCAGTTCCTCCTTGTACCTCTGGTAGAATTCAGCTGTGAATCCATCTGGTCCTGGACTCTTTTTGGTTGGTAAACTATTGATTATTGCCACTTTTCTTGCTATTTAACCTACTAATTTTCTATTTGGCTTCATGATCTAATTTTTGTTAATCTTGAGAAAATTAGCAAAATTAATGCAAATTTTGGATATTGTTATAATAGCATGGGATTAGTTACAAATGCAAGCAGATACACCTTTTAAGTGTAAAGAACCGAAAAGCAAAGTGTTTATAGTTTTATCATTGGCTCTTTGGTTTTTGTTATAAAGTATGTGTTTTATATCAGTAATCATCAGCTAAAATGTTTTTAAAGAAAACATAATTATAAGAGGCCGAGGCAAGAAGATCACTTGAAGTCACGAGTTTGAGACCAGCCTGAGCAACATAGTGAGACCCTGTCTCTGCAAAAATGTTTAAAAATCAGCTGAGTGTGGTAGTGCATACCTGTAGTCTGAGCTACTTAGGAGGCTGAAACAGGAGGATCACTTGAGCCCAGAGTTCGAGGCTTCAGTGAGCTGTGATTGTGCCATTGCATTCTAGCCTGGGCAACAGAGTGAGACTCTGTCTGAAAGAAAGAAAGAAAGAGAGAGAGAGAGAGAGAAAAAAAAGAAAGAAAGAAAGAAAGAAAGAAAGAAAGAAAGAAAGAAAGAAAGAAAGAAAGAAGGCGAAGGAAGGAAGGAAGAAAGGAAGGAAGGGAGGGAGGGAGGGAGGAAGGGAGGGAAAGAAAAAAATAAAAAATAAATAGGCCAGGCATGGTGGCTCACACCTGCAATCCCAGCACTTTAGGAGCCAAGGTGGGTGGATCACTTAAGGCCAGGAGTTCGAGACTAGCCTGGCCAACATGATGAAACCCCATGTCTACTAAAAATACAAAAACTGCACTCCAGTCTGGGTAACAGAGCAAGATTCCGAAAAAAAAAAAAAAAGAAAAAAAGAAAGAAAGAAAAAAGCAAGCATGCCTAGCTTTGCTTTCTTTAAAATGAGTTTACTTTTAATTATTATGGGTACATCATAGTTATATATATTTATGGAGTACTTGTGATGTTTTCATGCAGGCATACAATATGTAATGATCAAATCAGGGTAATTGGGGTATCCATCACCTCAAGGATTGATCATTTCATTAGGTGAGGAATATTCCAATTTTATTATTTTAGTTATTTTAAAATATACAATAAATTATTGTTAACTATAGTCATATAGTCACCCTACTGTGCTACTGAATACTAAATCTTATTCATTCTAACTGCATTTTTGTACCTATTGATCATCCTTTTGTTTTTTATCTCCCCCTCCTTGCTACCTTTCCCAGCCTCCAGTAACCATCTTTCTAGTCTCTATCTCCATTAGCTCAATTGTTGTTTTGTTTTTTAGCTCGCACATTTGAGTGTGAACATGCAATATTTGACTTTTTGTGCCTGGCCTGTTTCACTTAATATAATGATCTTCCATTCCATCCGTGTTGCTGCAAATGACAGGATTTCATTCTTTTTATAGCTGAATAGTATTCCATTGTGTATATATGCCACCTTTTCTTCATTCATTCATCCATTGATGGACACTTAAGTTGATTATATTTTGGCTATTGTAAATAGGGCTGCAAACAAACATGGGAGCGTGGATATCACTTTGATACACTAATTTCTTTTCTTTTTGATACATACCTAGCAGTGGGACGATTGGATAATATGGGGGGTCTATTTTTAGTTTTTGAAGAAACTCCATGCTATTTTCCATAGTGGATTAGTGGCTACAGTAATTTATATTCCCACTAACAGTGTATGAGGGTTCCCCTTTCTCCACATCCATGCCAGCATTCGTTATTGTCTGTCTTTTGGATAAAAGCCATTTTAACTGGAGTAAGATGATACCTTTTTGTAGTTTTTATTTACGTTTCTTCATCAGCCAAATTTTTAAATAAAATGATACTAGTCTTTGCCATAAATATTAGAAGAACTAAAAAAAAAATCCTGAAATCTAGTACTTAAATTTTAATTTTGTGACAAGATGGGCTAGATGCTCACCAAACCCATTTCCTCTTCCTGGGTGTAGGAATAAGATAAAGGAAAACTCTTCCTTACTGTAGAAATACAGTTAATAAAGGTACAAGAGAAAGGAAATAGACAATTACAATTAAGCAAACACCATAGTAATAATTGTGTGTCATAAAAACAAGATCCATCAATGAATGCCAAAATCAGTAGGTGAAAGTTTGAAGAGAAACACTTTCTATAGCTTCAAAATGTGTCCTCTAAGATCTTTAGTAACTACAAAGAGAAAGATAGTAAGTTTACAGTCGTGAAATGCAGCAGACACCAACTTAACCAAGCAATCAAAGTCAACATCACTGGTAATAAAGACATTAATATTATGAACCCAGATATAATGCCCTGAGAAAGACAACATCATTTCTCCCTCTTGGGTAAGGTCGTGTGATGAATTATCACCAGCAGGAGATGAGTGAAGGTCCTGTGTCACTTTCAGGCTCAAACAGTCAAGCAAGGCCCATCTCCTCCACACAGTGGTTTCCAAACTGCAAGCTGGATTCCTATGTGCAGGGACAAAATGTGTTGAGGATGGCAGAGCTTTGTCATCCTCAGTCATTGGATGACATCATATAGCAGAGTCACCAAAAACTGTGTTGAACTGTATCATGAGTGAGAAATAACCTTTTATTATATTAAACTCTTGAGATTCAAGGATTCAGATTAACTCTTATAACAATTAATTTACTCAGATTAATTCTATCCATTTATATTCAACCTCTGGTTGTATCTCCCTTAAATTTAGTGTTATAATGGATTTTTAATAATGAATTTTAAGAAAATTGAAAGACATGAAACAAAAATCACCTATATGTCACAAAATATTTTGAACACACAGAAAATAAATATACAATATGCAGGAACATTGTAAACATGGTAATAAAACAACAAGTCAAATTAGTGAAATACCACTAATTTGTTTCTGTCAAATCGATTCATTAAAATGGTTATAGTCCATGTTGGTGAATGCATGGCAAAATAAGGACATTTATATTCAGTAAGAAGTATAATTGTTGCATTATTTTGGGAAACAAATTTAATAATATATATTAAGACCTTTAAAAACGTGCATCCCTATTCACCCATAATTCCATTACTAAGAATTTATTCTACAGAAATAATTATTGATGTCATGTACAAGAATGTCATCTTAGCATTGCCTATTTCAAAGGTGGACAAATTACAGTCTGTAGGCCAAATCTCATCTGCCATCTGTGTTTGTAAATAAAGTTTTATTGGAAGACAACCACAACCATTCATTTACATATTGTCTATGGCGGTTTTTGCATCAGAGCTGGATTTATAGCTCTTCTTTGTTAGAAAGGGTGTTGCAGACACAAGGCTATCTATTTACTAGCTTGCCAGTGTCTGAGCTTTGCATAATCACATTTGGACAGAAACTCCCATAACAGCCACTAGCTCCCTGAGGGCACTCCTGTTGCCCTGGACATGCTTTGGAGAGGCCAAGTGTGCTTTAGAGTAACTTTGTTTTCTGCTTGGATTCCTATGTCTAGATCCATTTAAATCTTTCTGCTTAGCTATGTTACATTTGCAAATATGTCTTTCTGATTCGTCTACCCACAGATCACCTGTAAGGATCTGTCAATGGTTAAATTTTATTAGTCTAGATATGCTACTTCAATTCAACAAGTAGGTTATGTAACCTCCATGTAATTGCTGAGGAGGGAAAATGTATGTTCAATGTCATGGCTACAGAGAGAGGAAGGAGACTGTTTTCATGTGAACTTCTTGCAGCTGCATAAACAGAAGGAAGCAATTATGAATCTCAGGTGTGGAGCCAAGAATTCTAAATCCTAGAAATGGAGTTGATGGAGGAAAGATTGAGGATGATAATAAGTGAATTAAAATGAGATATATGGCCAAAAGAGAAAATACGGCTATTCAGACAAACTGACGCAGCATCTTCACTATTTTATTTTAGAAGGTCAGCTTTTATCTCAGACTAGCCAAATCAGATAAGGCAATAAATGCCAAAATGCTTTGCACACCATAAAGTGCTAAAGGAAATAAGGGTTAAAATTCATGATGCCTGGTTTTAAAAACAGCTATGGGTGCATTTTCTAACATTTTTAGAGTAGTCTGTATGATAAATTAAAATATAGAGATTAAGAGCTAGAAACTGATTCACTAATCTATTTAAAAGTACATTTTACATGGTTTACTCCATTTTCACAGATTTTTAGGAGAACTACTCTAAGCCTAAATTCTCTGTTACTTCCTTTTTGCCTCCTTACCCACGAAGGAAATGACATGTACAAGAACACCCTAAAGCAGGGTCTCTACTGAACAGTGGGGTTGAATAACTTGGTAAAAGCTTTATGTCAGTTCCCACCTGGAAATAGTTTGGAGCTTTAGAGCCTAGTTATTTGTTATAATCTGAATGTTTGTGTACCCCCTAAATTCATTGGTTGAAATCCCAACCCCCAATGTGATGGTAGTAGGGGGTGGGGCCTTTTGGGAGGTGATGGGGTGATGAAAGTGGAGCCCTCTTGATTGGGATTAGTGCTCTTATAAAAGAGATCCCAGGGAGTGGCCTTGTCCCTTCCACCATGTGAGGACACAGCGAGAAGCTGAGGCCCTCACCAGACACTGAATCTGCCAGCCCTGAAAATTTGAACTTCCCAGCTCCAGAACTGTAAGAAACACATTTCTGTTGTTTATAAGCACCACAGTTTATGGTATTTTGTTTAACAGCCTGAACGGACTAAGACACTATTCAAGGGGTTGTCTGCACGCCAGCAGAAATATCACCACCTATGAGCTTGTTAGAAATGTAATTTCTCAGGCCTCATTTCAGCCTCACTCCATCAGAATCTCCATTCATCGTTTCTTTTCTTTTTTTTTCTTTTTTTTTTTTTTGAGACTGAGTCTCACTCTGTCACCCAAGCTGGAGTGCAGTGGTGTGATCTCACTGCAGCCTTCTAGGCTCAAGTGATTCTCTTGCCTCAGCCTCCCAAGTAGCTGGGATTACAGTTGTGTGCCACCACGCCCAGCTAATTTTTGTATTTTTAGTAGAGACAGGGTTTCACCATGTTGGCTAGGCTGGTCTTGAACTCCTGACCTCAAGTGATCCACCCACCTCAGCCTCCCAGAGTGTTGGGATTACAGGCTTGAGCCACCATGCCCAGCCAGAATCTGCATTGATCACAGGTAATTCACATGCACTTTCAAGTTTAGAGCACCCTACAAGAAACCTCTCAGAAGAAAGAGTCTATTGGGACAACAGACCAAGAAATACTTATGTTCCTATTATAATGGCCATTGGATGAGAAGAACTTAGCAGGATTCCTAGCACATATTCATTCACTCGTCATGCATTTATGAGCAGTGTTATGTGCCAACTACTCTGCTGGTACTGGGAATGAAAAGTTTAAGAAGAATTGGTCATGCTCTCATATTTCACATCCTTGGTTAGCATTTAGTCACCCAGATTCTCCCCTGGTGATATCTGCCTAAGGTCACCATCTATTTCCTTCTCCAGAAAATTGGTGACATTAATAACAGCAAATATTCATGGATGGCTTGATCTTTGTCAAGCATTGTGCTGCACTTTAAATACATTCAGCTGTTGTTTTGCCCACTCTCAATTTTTTTTTTGTAGTGATGTAACATCACCTTTTTTGCTTGAAAGGTGCTGCCCTTCACCCTTTTTCTGTCCATACTATTTGAGTGAGGCTGACACAACCAACTTCCTCCAGGATCAAGCCAATCTGAGAATTCTTTCTCTTGGTCTCAGTCTAGAGTACATGACCCAGGAGTTACAAATGAGATTCAGTCTTGGGACTTTTTCTGGAACTATGAAAAAGAAGTACTGTTTTTTAGGTTCTGGTGATCGTCTTTGCCAACACATGAAGAGAAACTACTTGAGATTAAAGCCTATCCAAAGAACAGCTCAGTCAAGAGTTGGAGAAAAGGCAAATTTTGAATACATTTATTGAACATCTTTATCCAACCATATGTAAAGCCAGCCTTTCACTTTCAATTTCCTGTTGCATGAATTAATACATTTCCTTTGCGTTTTTGTTAGAGTTGGATTTTTTGGGGGACCTTCAACTCATGATATCCTGACATTGCACATACACGTTTTCATTTAATCTTTACAATATGCCCTAAAATAGATAGCATTAGTGTAGTCGTTTCCAGATGAAGAAACTGAGGCTCAGAGAGGTTAAGTATCTTGCTCAATAATACATAGCTGACAGATGGCAGACTAAAATTTAACTCTCAGAATACCTCAGTACAAAAATTTACAATTCATCAGTACCATTGTGAGTATTGTTTACTGTCTGGAATCATTAAACTCTACATTTGAGAAAGATTGAAAAGAAGTAAATATTGTAGAAACTCACTCTAATGGTCTCTATGCTATGAAAATGTATCCCTGAAAGACTGCTGGAATAACTGGTCCATTGCTCACCTTTCTTAACTGAACCTCCTTGAGCAGAGTTTATTACAGACCTCATCTTAATTCAGTCTGTGCAGTAATGGGTTGCAGGTTTACAGCGACAACCGTGGGTAATTTACCCTAAGGTCAAAGCCAGCTCAAGGTAAACTTGGGAAATTAAACTTTTTAGCTACATAGTTCTGTTTCTCCCGTGCTTTTCCATTTCCCATTTCCCAACAATGACACCCATCTCTAGCACATTTTCCTTGGGACCTAATTTAAAAATTGTAAAGAAAAGAATCACACTATTTTTCATCTTAATTTTTTTTTTTTTAATTTAAGAGGAAAAGCAACCTTTAAATTGTGGGTTATCTAGTTTAAAGCTACAGTAATGAACAATTAATAGTGGAAATCTATGATCAGGGAAGGCAACATCTATCCTGATTTCTGCAGTCATAGCCCTGACTCCATCTATCCCTAAGGCTAAAACTGAGCAGGTCTGTGAATACTTTGAGACTGCAAACAGTCATGCTAAACAGAGCCAACCTTATTGGGTAATGCTCATTTAAATAAATTAGATCATAATTTTGCCCTTTGGGGGAGGAAGTGGAAGTCCAAACAAGGAATTGATACGGAACTTTCCTAGCTCTCATGAAAAAGGAAGATAGAGAATTTTGCAAGAAAGTACCATTTATTAAAATGAGCTATCAATAGAAGCTCTTACCAGTCAAGAGAAGGAAAAAGCACTTGCAACACCAGTGTGTCTGTGCTGTTTGTCGCCTATATCCCAACCCCTTTCAATCTCCCATCCTGCTGCTGCTCCACTTCCAAAACAATTTGTTAATATGTCTGTTCTGCAGACCTGCTCTGCATTTGCCAGACTGAATCCTCAAATGCTTTATTCATTTATAGGTGAGGTTAGCTGGAACTACATGAGAAAAATCAAATTTAATCTACTTCTTCCAAGTACACTAGGAGAAAAAGTCAATGCATAGAAATGTCCCTTCTTAATAAGGAAATTCTTTTTTCTTAGTTGTAGCCATAATCATTATCAAAATGTGTATATAAATATATGTATATTTTTTCATCTTTAATTTCATTCAATATAAATATGCATTCATTTATTTATTTAACGAACATTTATCAGTGCCTGCTCTTAGTGAGACATTGTATATGATGTACTGTATAAAAACATGGAAATTGGAGAGTTCCAGGCTGTGCCCTTCTTTTATCCAACAAATATTTATTGAGCACTTAAATATGAGCAAGGAACTAATGGACAGAGTGATGAGTAACTTAGATAAATTATCTGCTTTCTTAGAATTTACATTCTGGTGGAAAGACCAGTCATAAAAGGAAACCTTAACAAAGTAAGATAATTCTAGAAAGTGATAAGAAAATAAAACAAAATAATAGAATGTTAAGTAACCTGGGGAAGAGGGATAACTTTACATGCAGGTGGTACAAGAAAGTTCCTCTGAGAAAGTTTCAAGGAGTTTTATAATAGATTATTTATTGTTCCCAAATTCTTGCTCTCTTTCCTGGAAGATTACACATCCTTACCATGTGACTTGCAGTGTCTTCTATAGGAGAAGTTTCCTTCCCTATCACGTCAACACCAGGCTTAGCCAGGTGACATGCTTCAACCAATGAAATGTGAGCATGAGCACCAGCCTGCCAGCTCCACAGAGAAGCCCTGAGAGCCATCATTTGCTATTGAAAGCTGGCTTGTTCTCTTCCCTCAGCAAATTCCATACTGGGTTTTCTCTTCGAGCCTGACTCCTGGAATGAAGAAGACATAGGGAGCAGATCCACAGCTGACTCGGAGTTAACGGATGGGCCATGTAGCATACATGAGAAATAAAAGTATATTTTTGAGATACAGAATAACCTGGTCTGAGCTGACTAAGAAATTCTGCTGAACAATGAGAAGGAGCCAATTTTGAGAAGATCAGGGGAAGACATGTGTGTGTGTGTGTGTGTGTGTGTGTGTGTGTGTGTGTGTGTGTGTGTTTGTATGTGTGTGTAGTTGAGAATTCATCTGACATGCTCAAGGAAAAGAAAAAAGCCAGCATGGGTGGCAGAGGGTTGGAAATGACATAGGAGTGGTAAGAGTGAGCTCCTGGTGCAAATCTTTGCAGTTCAGGGTAAAGAGTCTGAACTATATCATTCCTTCAAAAACCTTTAAAAAGATCTAAAAGTTATCTTTAAAACAATTTTTACACATCACCTTGTATTTCATGTTTTTTAACTTTTTATTTTGAACACATTTCAGACTTACAGAAAAGTTTCAACAATTGCGGAGAGACTTTCCATATAGCCCACATCCAGCTTCTCCTGTCCATATCCGACATAACCACAGTACAATGATCAGAACCAGGAAATTAACAATGATATGGTTTGGCTGTGTCCCCACCCAAATCTCATCTTGAATTGTAGTTCTCATAGTCCCCATGTGTCTTGGAAGGGACCCGGTGGAAGGTAATTGAATCATCTATTGGGGTGGTTACCCTCATGCTGCTGTTCTTGTGATAGTGAGTGAGTTTTCATGAGATCTGATGGTTTTATAAGGGGCTTTTCCCCCTTTTGCTTGGCACTTCTCCTTCCTGCTGCCATATGAGGAAGAATACCTTTGCTTCCCCTTCTGCCATCATAAGTTTCCTGAGGCCTCCCCAGCCCTGTGGAAATGTGAGTCAATTAAACCCCTTTTCCTTTATAAATTACCCAGTCTCAGGTATATCTTTATTAGCAGGGTCAGAACGGACTAATACAAACACTAACTCAACACTATTAAATAAGCTACAGGTTTTATTTGAATCTTATTCGTTTTCCCATTCATGTTGTTTTTTTAAGTTCAGGATCTTGTCCAGGGTCTTACTTGGGATACTACATTGCATTTGGTTCTTCTTTTTCCTTAGTTGCTGCACTTCACATTTTTAAGGGTTTCTTTTTTGTCTTTTTTGACCTTGAAATTTTGAAAAATATTGGTCAGATATTTTGTCAAATGTCTCCCAACTTGGAGTTGTCTGATGTTTTCTCATGATAGGAATGAAGTTATGGATTTTGGCACAAATACCACAGAAATAGGAAATGTTAATTGGTATAGCCATTATGGAAAACAGTAGGGAGGTTCCTTTAAAAACTAAAAACAGAACTACCATATGACCAAGCAGTCTGGATATATACCCCATGGACATGAATCAGACCTCAGAGATAGATAACTTTGCTTCCATGTTCGTTGCAGCATTATGCATAATAGTCAAGCTATGGAAAGAACCTAAGTGTCTGTCGACATTTCAATGAGTATATATATGCAATGGAATTTTATTCGGCCTTCAAAAAGGAAATCCTGCCATTTGCAACAAAATGGGAGACATCGCACTAAATGAAATTAGCCAGACAGAGAATGAAAAACACTGCGTGATCTCACTTATATGTGGAATCTAAAAAAGTTGAATATATAGAAACAGAGAAAAGAATAATGGTACCAGGGGTGGAATGTAGGGGGAATATATGGAGATGTAGGTCAAAGGATACAGAGTTATAGTTATGCAGGATGAATAAGTCTAGAAATCTAATGAACAGCATGGTGACTATAATGAACAGCATGGTGACTATAGCTAATAATATTATATCTTATACTGGAAATTTGCTAAAGGAGTGGATTTTAGGTGTTCTTACTACAAGAAAAAAAGTAACTATGTAAGGTGATGTATAAGTTAATTTGCTTGGTGGTCATAATCATTTCACTGTATATGTCTATATCAAAATATCATGTTGTACACCTTAAATATATACAATTTAAATATATATATGTGTGTGTGTGTATGTATATATATATATGTTTAACTCTGTATCCTTTGACCTACATCTCCCCATATTCCCCCTACATTCCACCCCTGATAACCATTATTCTTTTCTGTTTTTCTATATATTTGACTTTTTTAGATTCCATATATATATATGATTTTGACTTTACTTGGTTAAGTTGGTGTCTGCTGCATTTCACCACTGTAAACTTACTATCATTCCTTTGTAGTTGGTAAAGATCTTAGGGGACACATTTTGAAGCTATAGAAAGTGTTTCTCTTCAAACTTTCACCTATGAATTTTGACATTCATTGATGGATCTTGTTTTTATGACACACAATTATTACTATGGTGTTTGCTTAATTGTAATTGTCTATTTCCTTTCTCTTGTACCTTTATTAACTGTATTTCTACAGTAAGGAAGAGTTTTCCTTTATTTCTCATTTATTTATTTAACCAAGCATTTATTTATGTTAGTGTGGACTTATAGATATTTGGGGTATTCCGTAGGTTATAATCCAATATTGTCATTTATTTCATTACTCAAATTGTTCTAGATTTGGCTCTTGTTTTTTCAGTCAGCCCCCATCTTTTAGTGAACATTTCCTTACATTCTGCTAGCACAAGATATTCAGGTTCATTTTGTATTTTTCTGACCTTAGCCCTGGAACTAACCACTTCTCCTGGGGGCCCTGGTTCCTTTCATTGGGGAATGGTGTTTAGAAACCAAGATCTGAGTGCTGCATGTGCATTACTACTGGGATGCCATTATTTCTAAGCCCCCTTAGCAGACAGAGTTAGGAAAGATATTTGTGTACTTTAACCCACATACATGCCATATCTGTAGTTCTCTATCTGTGTATCTATGTATATATGTATGTATGTATGTATGTATCTGTCTATATCTATCTATATGTTAGAAAAGATATTTGTGTACTTTAAGCCATATACATACCATATCTGTAGTTCTCTATATATCTATCAATCATATCTATATCTATCTACATCTACATCTCTATCTGTCTATCTAGCCATGAGTTTATGCTGATACGTCAGATTCCAGTACAACACTGCAGTGTTCTCTGTAGTCCAGGGCTCCCCAACCCCTGGGCCTTTGATTGGTGCCCTGTCCATGGCCTGTTAGGAACTGAGCCACACAGCAGGAGGTGAGGGAGCATTACCACCTGAGCTCCACGTCCTGTCAGATTAGGGGTGGCATTAGCTTCTCATAGCAGCACGAACCCTATTGTGAACTGCACATGTGAGGGATCTAGGTTGTGTGCTCCTTATGGGAATCTAATGCCTGATGATCTGAGCTGGGACAGTTTCATCCCAAAACCAACCCCTTACCCCACCCCATTCATGGAAAAACTGTCTTCCATGAAACCGGTCCCTGGTGCCAAAATGGTTGGGGACTACTGCTTTAGTTTTTACTCTTTCCTTATTTTTAAATTCTTTCCCTGGCAGTGAGAAACCCATTTCTTATTATCTTCAGTATATTTACCTATTTGTTCAATTTTAGCATACCCATTGTTTCAGAATTGTCAAACCATAAACCTTTGAGAAACACATTTACTTGTAATATTACAGGATTTATGCATGCATAATTGTTCTTTGTGTCTTTAGCCTTACAATATCCATCAAGACAGTGTTCTCCAAACCTAGTTCTTTTCTTCCCCATTCCCTTGAATATGGTTATATTATTTATTTGCACTATGGGCAGATCATGTGTTCTTGTTTCTGCTCCAGTTTGGGCTTCCCCTGGATCCTGCTTGGTTATTGTTTATTATTTTGGGTATGTGATGGATACGTGAAACATTACTATGATTCTAAGGGTAACAGCTCTTAAATATATATACTTAGAAAAATGTCATGCCCTCCTCATCCATGCTAACCTGTTTTGATTCCTCCATTCTTTCCATCCTTTTCTCATCTTACTCCATCACGTAACCAATCTCTTTAGTTTCTGCTTTACCCTCTCTGTATCTCTTCTACACAAAGAAGTTGATATTTTTTCAAATTTCTTTTTTCTTATTTGAAGAGTAGCGTATTATAGATATTCTTTTGTGCTTTGCTTTTTAGTGTAACAATATGTACTGGAAATCAAAGTGTAATACTCTTTGCACCTAAATTAAAATATATGATAGCTCTGGAATAAAAAAAAATTCAAAATAATGTGTTCTTTAAAGAACACTGTTTAAATTTAAACCTTTAAAATGTTCCTATTTTTACATCCATCTGTATTTCTGGCAAAGGAACAAATATTTTAACTTTGTGTACTCTGGGCAATGTTCACCATTGTCAAGCTCAGCTTTCCTTGAAGGTCAGCAGGCCTGACATCTGACATGGAATCACGAAAATTGTCTCTCCCTTTCCGCAGTTGGAAACTATGCAAACTGTTGGAAAAAACTGGAATTGACTGGCTGTGTTTGGTTTGGACAACTCATTGAAACGAGAGGGAGCCCAGCACGAGTTCTGCTTGAGTGATGTCTGAAAATCTGGCCTCTCAGTCTACCTTAAAAGCCTACCTATTTGGCTTTCACTAGAGTTCAGATACATAAACCAAATATCTTTGCTTTGGCTTCTCTTGAGTCATATCAATCTACACCTCATCAAGAATATGAAGTTTGGAAGAACAAAGAAGCAATTGAGCATCCTAAACCCAACTGTTAGTTTTGGTTTTTGGGAATGTCCATGAAAAGACTTAAGGTTGTTTTATTAATCATGTTTTGTTGGTATTTTCTGTGGCTAGTAGGAATTAGAGTAGAAAAAGTTGTCTTTTCTGTTGTCAATATGAAAAATTTATACCTACCAATGCCATCTTTTAAATTTAGGATTTTTAAAATTACACTTTTATAAAAGAAAACACTTATCCAGGAAAGTAGATGTCAATTAACATTTTAAAAGATTGATGTGTTTGAATATTAAGAAAGCCAATTACATTTTGGTCTGTCAGTTAAAGAGATTTTTCTGTGTTTATAATATAATATTTCAAAACCTAGTTTAGTGATATATTTGTATATAGAAAGATTAACAGCTTGAAAATTATATCTTCATGAAGAAAGAAAGAATAGAGTGCTTTATTTAAAAGTTATAGCTTTTCAACTAAATCTGGAAATACTATATCTTTGTCCACCTCCATCAAGAATGAAGGAAATTCTCTGGGTAGAAAGGCCTTACAAAAATTTCATAATCTCTAAGTTAAGAGTATGGGGAATTAGAGAACCAAATCATCAAGATGGTCACCTTCACTATCTGCTTGCTCTTTATATATAAGTACTTTGATGTGGTCAAAATTTCTACTTCTAAACTTATTTTAAGATACTTGTATGGTCCTAGAACAAATTTCTTGTACAAAAGAAGCATCTGTGAAGCATTAAAAGGGCAATTGCCTAGGCCCCATCCCCAGAGACTTTGATTTTGGTCCTGAAATCTGTATTGTTAACAAGGGCTGGTAGTTAAGAAACAGTGTCCTAGACTGGAAGGGGACATGAAGATCATCTAGCCTAACCCACTTATTTTACAAATGAAATGGTTGAGACAGAAGTCAAAGCCAAAACATTGTTATTCATTCAAAAAATATTTAAGGGGCACCCATACTCGATGCATGAGGCACTGAGAATACTGTGGCAAATACGACAGACTGAGCCTTGCCTTTATAATCTCACGGGAAGTCAGGGTTCATGGGAGAAGTAAGATTATGCAAACTGAATTATGTCCTAAATCAGAGTTCCTGCTATTCTAATATGCAGCTTTTGCCTTAGTTTGGGTTATCATTACAATCCTTGAGAAAGACATATCATCACTACAACGTCTGAAACTGCAGGCAAGGGGAATGTCATAGAGGTAGATTTTACCATGGGATGGCCCTCACAGTTTACTTTTAATTTTTATAAATAATTTTACAAGTAAAATATATGAATTGTATATTCTTTTAAAATAATATTTATCCTTCAGATTTTCCCATGTTCTTGAAAAGTCTGTTACATTTGCAATAGTTATAATTCCTTACTGGCTTCCACCTCTGAAAAGTTTTGGGGTTACATTGAAATATTGACAAGGGGGAAGCACTTGCCCCTTCACCATCCCCAACTTCTAAAACTCACACTGGGGCTAACTCACGTTGTGAGCCCTAAGCACTGTCAAGCTCAATCTTTTGCTTATGTTGCTTATGATGGGTAAGGCAAGCTCATCTGTGGTCAAGCTTATGTAACTTTACTTATAAAAAATGTATTGTTTTGTTTTGCATACAGTAGGGCAAGTAACATGGACATTGATACACCAAGTTCCTTCTTGTTTTTCCTTGAAAGTTGGCTTGATGAATGTATTCTGCAGGGATTTTAAAGGTGTGGAAATGAAGCAGACATCAAGGTAATGATTTCAGCGTATTAAACCTTTGTATGATGTGAAAAGACAGAGTTCATAAGTAAAAGCTGAGAGTTTGGAGATTAATTTAAATTCCAGAACAATATATAGTCTCACTATTGCTAACTCTAAAATCTGGATTCAATAAACTTCTGCTTTCCGGGTCTTTACCAAGATTCCTTTCTTAACATACAAGTTAAGTTCTGTCTTAGAAGCACTCGGTCCCAATCAAATTCTATTGGGTGAATGAATAGTGAATTATAGTAACATAGTTTTCAAGCAAAATGTAAACAGAATGTTAAAGAATTTTAGTAAATGATTAGTTTTAATATCTATCATTTATGTTGTAGATTTCATTGTAGGCTTATAGTGGGGATTTCTCTAACATACTAATAGTAGTATTGACCTTTCATTTTGTATTAACTTAACAGATGATACAATATATTAAAATAAATTTTAAACTTCAAATTGCTTCACTCTTTCCAATTAAATTGTCAACTTATATTTGGATAGAATATGGATGGAATTTTGTGCAAAATTTTTAAAAGGCCAAAGGCAGGAAAAATTATTCCATTGGATATCATAAAGTTTGCATATTTATTCAGACCTTCTTAACCTTGCAAGTCTGTTAAAAGTGGTATGGAAATGTTAAAAGCCTGTTCATGAACAGGCTTCCTCATTAGATTTTTGGCACCTTTATATTAGTCCCAGCCAGAACCCTGAAGAGCAAAGGCAAAATTGGAACACATTTATCTGAATATTTCAGAATCTCCAATGAGATTACTTCTAAAAGCTAGCAAAGGGTCATGGGGATTCTTTTATTCCTGCTGCTGCTTCTATAAAAATCTATCATTATCCAAATTCATTATGGAAAAAAATTGCTACCTCCAAATATGCTTTATTTGTAGAAAGTCTGTGCACAAACTTTTTGGTTGAGTTTCAGGTCTAGAAAACAATCTTATTAAACACGGCGGCCATCCAAGTGCAATTTAAAGATCCCATGGCAATTTTCAAAAGGAGCAAAGATTAATCCCAAATCCTGGCCAATATCAATAAAACTGCTTCTAATTTCCACAGTCCCGTTTGAGCTACTGTCAAGAGCACAATGGGTTTCCCCATTAGCATACATAGTTTCTCACTACCAATGTTTAACTCATTACTTTGTAAAGCACTTTAAAGTACTTTAAAATACTCCAAGTATGAAAACTGCTCTTTAAAAACAGTCCTGTGCTGTTCTGCTCCATATCAGAATAACCTACCTAATCCACCTGAAATAACATTAATGATTCCTAAACTCAAAGCTTTACAAAGGCATTTTTCTCCACCAATTCTAAATAAAATACATGGCACCATGTAGATTACTTTCAACCCACATCTAATTAACATGCTATGGTTTATACTTGTTTTTTGAAAATGGCCATGAGTGATCTAAGTCCCCTCCTTATCTACCAACATGTTGATAACAGAATCCACTTTTGAGTTATCTCTCTGAGAGCCAGTCACATTATATATTTTAAAGTAGCTACTTAATTAATATTTGGGATAAAAATTGTCATTTATTGATTTTTTCAAATATCCATCCCATCCATCTATCTTTCTCATGTGACAGTCATGAGCCAGACACTAACGATAAAGAGGTACATTTAAATTTTTTTTCTTTAACGTTTATTTTTAAGTTCATGGGTACATGTGCCAGATGTGGAGGTTTGTTACATAGGTAAATGTGTGCCATGGTAGTTTGCTGCACAGATCATCCCATCACCTAGATATTAAGCCCAGCATCCATTAGCTATTCTTCCTGATGCTCTCCCTCCCTCCACTGCCCCCTCAGAAAAACGGGTTCCAGTGTGTGTTGCTCCTCTGCAATGTGTCCATGTGTTCTCATCATTCAGCTCCCACTTACAGGGGACAACATGTGGTGTTTGGTTTTCTGTTCCTAAGGATAGTGATGTCCAACTTTATCCATGTCCCCACAAAGGACATGATCTTATTCTTTTATGGCTGCATAGTATTCCATGATACATATGTACCATATTTTCTTTACCCAGTCTATTATTGGTGGACATTTGGGTTGATTCCATGTCTTTGCTATTGTAAACAGTGTTGCAGTGAACACATATGTGTATGTGTCTTTATAATAAAATGATTTATATTCCTTTGGATATATACCTAGTAATGGGATTGCTGGGTCAAATGGTATTTCTGCCTCTAGGTCTTTGATGAATTACCACACTGTCTTCCACAATGATTGAACTAATTTACACTCACACCAACAGTGTAAAAGTGTTCCTTTTTCACCACAACCTCACCAGCATCTGTTGTTTTTTGAGTTTTTAATAATACCCATTCTGACTGGCGTGAGATGGTATCTTCTTGTGGTTTTGATTTGCATTTCTCTAATGATTAGTGATGTTGAGCTTTTTTTTCATGTTTCTTGGCCACATGTATGTCTTCTTTTGAGAAGTGTCTGTCAATGTCCTTTACCTACTTTTTAATGAGGTTGGTTGTTTTTTCTTGTAAATTCTTGTAATTCTTGTAAGTTCCTTGTGGACTCTGGATATTAGACCTTTGTCAGATAGATAGACGACAAAATTTTCTCCCATTCTGTAGGTTGTCTGTTCACTCTGATGGTTGTTTCTTTTGCTGTACAGAAGCTCTTTAGTTTAATTAGATCACATTTGTCAATTTTTGCTTTTGTTGCAATTGCTTTTGGCATCTTCATCATGAAATCTTTGGCTGTGCCTATGTCTTGAATGGTATTACCTAGATTTTCTTCTAGGGTTCTTATAGTTTTGAGTTTTACATTTAAGTGTTTAATTCATCTTGAGTTAATTTTTGTATATGGTGTAAGCAATTGGTCCAGTTTCAATTTTCTGCATATGGCCAGCCAGTTCTCCCAGCACCATTTATTAAACAGGGAATCTTTTTCCCATTGCTTGTTTTTGTCAGGTTTGTTGCAGATCAGATGATTGTAGATGTGTGGTCTTCTTTCTGAGTTCTGTATTCTGTTACATTGGTCTATGCTCTTTTTGTACCCATACCATGCTGTTTTGGTTACCGTAGACTTATAGTATAGTTTGAAGTTGGGTATCATGATGCCTCCAGTTTTGTTCTTTTTGCTTAGGATTGTCATGGCTATTCAGGCTCTTTACTTATTCCGTATGAATTTTAAAATAGTTTTTTCTAATTCTGTGAAGAATGTCAATGGTAATTTAATAGGAATAGCATTGAATCTACAAATTACTTAGAGCAGTATGTCAATTTTAACAATATTTATTCTTCCTATCTGTGAGCCTGGAATGTTTTTCCATTTGTTTGTGTCCTCTCTGATTTCTTTGAACAATGTTTTGTAGTTCTCCTTGAAGAGGTCCTTCACTTCCCTTGTTAGCTGTATTCCTAGGTACTTTATTCTTTTTGTAGCAATTGTGAATGGGAGTTCATTTATGATTCCGCTCTCTGCTTGTCTGTTGTTGGTGTATAGGAATGCTAACAATTTTTGCACATTGATTTTGTATCTTGAGACTTTGTTGAAGTTGCTTATCAACTTAAGAAGCTTTGGGGCTGAGATGATGAGGGTTTCTAGATATAGGGTTATGTCAGCTGCAAACAAAGGCAATTTGACTTCCTCTCTTCCTATTTGAATACTCTTTATTTCTTTCTCTTGCCTGATTGCCCTGGTCAGAAATTCCAATACTACGTTGAATAGCAGTGGTGAGAGAGGGCATCCTTGTCTTGTGCAAGTTTTGAAAAAGAATACTTCCAGCTTTTGCCCATTCCGTATAATATTGGCTATGGGGTTGTCATATATGGCTTTTATTATTTTGAGGTATGTTTCTTCAATGCCTACTTTATTTAGAGTCTTTAATATGAAAAGATGTGGAATTTTACAAAAGGCCTTTTCTGCATCTATTGAGATAATCATGTAGTTTTTGTCTTTAGTTCTGCTAATGTGATGGAATCACATTTATTGATTTGCGTATGTTGAACCAACCTTGCATCCCACGGATAAAGCCTACTTGGTTGTGGTAGATAAGCTTTTTGATGTGCTGTTGGATTTGGTTTGCCAGTATTTTATTGAGAATTTTTGGCATTGATGTTCAAGAATATTGGCTTGAAGTTTTCTTTTTTTGTTGTATTTCTGCCAGGTTTTAGTAAAAGGATAATGCTGGCCTCATAGAATGAGTTAGAAAGGAGTCCCTCCTTTTTGATTTTCTGGAAGGGTTTCAGTAGAAATGGTACCAGCTCTTCTTTGTACCTCTGGTAGAATTCGGCTGTGAATCCATTTGGTCCTGGCCTTTTTTTGATTGGTAGGCTATTTATTACTGCCTCAATTTCAGAACTTGTTATTGGTCTATTTGCAATTCAATTTCTTTGTGGTTTGGTCTTGAGAGGGTGTATGTGTTCAGAAATCTCTGCATTTCTTCTAGATTTTCTAGTTTATGTGCATAGAGGGGTTTATAGTATTCTCTGAGGGTTGTATGTATTTTTGTGGAGTCAGCGGTGATATCCCCCTTATCATTTCTGATTGTGTTTATTTGATTTTTCTCTTTCCTTTTTTATTAATCTAGCTAGCAGTCTTTTTTTATTTTTTTTGATGGAGTTTTGCTCTTGTCACCCAGGCTGGAGTACAATGGCACAATCTTGGCTCACTGCAACCTCTACCTCCCTGGTTCAAGTGATCCTCCTGCCTCAGCCTCCCGAGTAGCTTGGATTACAGGTGCCCGTCACTACATCCAGCTAATTTTTGTATTTTTAGTAGAGACAGGATTTCAGCACTTTGGCCAGGGTGGTCTCAAACTCCTGACCTCAGGTGATCAGCCTGCCTCTGCCTCCCAAAGTGCTGGGATTACACGTGTGAGCCACCACACCCAGCCTATTTTATTAATTTTTTTCAAGAAAACAGCTCCTGGATTTGTTGATTTTTTGAAGGGTTTTTCACATCTTTATCTCCTTCAGTTCAGCTCTGATCTTGGTTATTTCTTGTCTTCTGCTAGTTTTGGGTTTTGTTTGCTCTTAGCTCTCTAGTTATTTTAGTTGAAATGTTAAGCTGTTAAGTTGAAATCTTTCTAGCTTTTTGATGTGGGCATTTAGTGCTATAAGTTTCCCTCTTTACACTGCTTTAGCAGCATCCCAGAGATTCTGGTACATTGTCTGTTCTTATTAGTTTCAAAGAACTTACTGATTTCTGCCTTAATTTCATTATTTGCCCAAGAGTCATTCAGGAGCAGGTTGTTCAATTTCCATGTAGTTGTGTGGTTTTGAATGAATTTCTTAATCTTGAGTTCTAATTTGATTGCATCGGTCTGAGAGACTGTTATGATTTCAGTTCTTTTGCATTTGCTGAGGACCGTTTTACTTCCAATGTGATCAATTTTAGACTTAGTGCCATGTGGCAATGAGAAGAATGTATATTCTGTTGTTTTGGGGTGGAGAGTTCTGTAGATATCTGTGAGGTCCTCTTGATCCAGAACTGCGTTCAGGTCCTGAATATCTTTATTAATTGTCTGTCTATTTTCTCACAGTGGGGTGTCCCATTATTATTGTGTGGGAGTCTAATGCCTAATGTCTCTTCGTAGGTCTCTAAGAAAACATGCTTTATGAATCTGGGTGCTCCTGTATTGGGTACATATATATTTAGGATACTTAGCTCTTCTTGTTGAATTGACCCTTTACCATTATGTAATGTCCTTCTTTGTCTTTTTAAATCTTTATTGGTTTAAAGTCTGTCTTCTCAGAAACTAGGATTGCAACACCTGTTTTTTTCTGTTTTCCATTTGCTTGGTAAATTTTCCTCCATCCCTTTATTTTGAGCTTATGTGTGTCTTTGCACATGATGGATCTCTGAAGCAGGAGAATTACTTAAACCTGGGAGGTGGAGGTGGCAGTGAACCGAAATCATGCCACTGCACTCCAGCCTGGGCAATACAGCAAGCCTCTGTCTTAAAAAAAAAAAAAAAATTGAAGATTGGCCACAGTCTCTTCTGGCTTGTAGGGTTTCCACTGAGAGGTCTTCTGTTAGTTTGATAGGTTTCCCTTTGTAGGTGACCTGGCCTTTCTCTCTGGCTGCCCTTAACATTTTTTCTTTCATTTTGACCTTGGAGAATCTTATTATGTTGTGTCTTGGGGTTGATCTTCTCATGGAGTATCTTACTGGGGTTCTCTGCATTTCCTCAATTTGAATGTTGGCCTATCTTGTTAGGTTGGGGAAGTTCTTCTAGATGATATCCTGAAGTATGTTTTCTAACTTGGTTCTATCTCCCCATCTCTTTCAGATATCCCAATCAGTAGTACGTTTGGTCTTTTTACATAATTCCATATTTCTCATAGGTTTTGTTCATTCCTTTTCATTCTTTTTTCTCTATTCTTATCTGCCTGTCTTATTTCAGAAAGATAGTCTTCAAGCTCTGAGATTCTTCCCTCTGCTTGGCCTATTCTGCTATTGATACCTGTGATTCCATTGTGAAGTTCTTGTGCTGTGTTTTTCAGCACCATCAGGTTGGTTATGTTCTGCTCTAAACTGGCTATTCTGGCTATCAGCTCCTGTATTGTTTTTTCATGATTTTTGGTTTCTTTGCATTGGGTTACAACATGCTCCTTTAGCTCAGCTAAGTTCATCATTACCCACCTTTCAAAGCCTACTTCTGTCAGTTCAGCCATCTCAGCCTTAGCTCAGTTCTGTGCCCTTACTGGAGAGATGTTGCTGTCATTTGGAGGAGAAGAGGCACTCTGGCTTTTTGAGTTTTCAGGATTTCTGCATTGATTCTTTCTTATTTTTGTGGGCTTATCTACCTTTGATCTTTGAGGTTTGCTGTCCTTTGACTGGGGTTTTTGTGGGGTCTTTTTTGTTGATGTTGTTGTTGTTTTCTGTTTGTTTTTCTTTTAACAGTTATGCTATTCTTCCATAGGGCTGCTGCAGTTTACTGGGGGTCCACTCCAGACCTTAGTTGCTTCAGTTTTTCCCTGTACCTGGAGGTATCGCCAGTGAAGCCTGCAAAACAGTAAAGATGGCAGCCTGCTCCTTCCTCTGGAAGCCCCATCCCAGGGATGCACTGACCTGTTGCCAGAGGGAACATGCCTGTAGGAGGTGGCTGGAGACCCCTGCTGGGAGGTCCCGCTCACTCGGGAGGAATGGGATCAGGGACCCACCCCAAGAAGCTCTCTGGCTGCCCTTTGGTAGAGTAGGTGCCAGGAGACCCTTCCTTGCCTGGACCGTTTGTATTTTCCAAAGTTGGCAGGCTGGAATGGCTGAGTTTACCAAACTGCAGAGATGACAGCTGCTCTTCCCCTGTGAGCTTCATTCCAGGGAGAGATCAGAACTTTGTCTGTAGAACCCTTGCTTGTGTGGCTGAAGCCCCTGCAGGGAGGACTTGCCCACTGAAGAGGAATAGATTGAGGTACCGCTTAAAGAAGCAGTCTGGCCATGATCTGGCAAGGCAGCTGTGCTGTGCTGCAGGGAACCCCTCCTCGCCCGAACTTCTTGTATTCTTCAAAGCTAGCAGGCTGAAACCAATACATTTAAATTTAAAGAGGTAAAAATAAGTAAATAAAGATAAAGAAAAATAAATTGACTGATTTATTCTGCCTTCAGGAGCTCTTAGATGATGTAGGAAAACAAATAATACTGTACAATCAAAGTCGAAATTCCTTAAGCAGAGGGTCTTATGAGAACACAAAGGGAAGGCAACTGGAGCTTTACAGATGACTTCCTAGACTAGAGATACCTGATGTGGGTCTTTAGGGTTAAGTCATTAATAGCAAGGCCAAGTAGAGGAAGAGCATCTCCTGCAGAGAAAAAAAGAATAAGCAAAGGCTGGCTGTTGAGAGAATTGCAAGTGCTTAGTATGACTATAGCGGTAGTCTCAACAGGAGCAGGACATCCCTAGGGGATGTTTTGAAAAATTTTTGTGGAATTTTCTTGGTCCCAGTAATTAGTAAGCACTATTAGCCTTAAAATGATAAAGGGCCACTGAGCTAGATGTTCTGCAATGGGCAAGACAATTGCACACAATGAAAAATTGTCCCAAGTTCAAGTTTGGACAAGTTAGGGATGTCCCTCCAGGCATTTTTGTCAATGAAAAACCTCTTTGTAACTGTCTTGGCATAGAGCCTAACTCCATATATACATATAACACAAAATATTTTTGCACAGTTTTAATACATACTAAATTTTCCAGGGACACAATTACATAAATTAAGGAAAGATCATGCTTTGCTGTGTTTGGAACTTATCAAGAGTCATTCACCATTCTAGAAAATAGCATCAAAGATGCAATATAGCTCTTGGTGTCTGAGTTGCCAGTTCAGCCATCTGTGTCAATCTGTATTTGTAGATATTGCAGTCAAGGTGATATTATTTTTAAGCAAAAGTGTCTGACAACTTTATTAAGTTCCCCAATGTAGCTGTGCCATAGCATTTTGGATTATTTTAAATTGTATATTACTTTCCTTTTATTTTTCCTCTAATGATAGATACTTAGGGCATTTTTTTTTAAAAACTCCAATGAGAAGATAGGTTATTTTATCTATGAGTTTCATTTCAGGATAGTAAAAGTGTATTACAAAATGCTGGTTGTAACAACGGGGACATTAGGTTGCAAAGGACAGAATGGGCTGGTATGTCAGTAGCATCTCTTTCCCCAAAGACCTCAGTTGTGACATGTGAAATTCTAATTGCTATGTGATGTTTCCAGTTGTAAGGGCCTGATTATGGTTTAATGCTTGCTGGAAAAATAAATGAGCAAAATCAAGTTAGGAGACCACTTATTTTTCCCTGCATGAAACATTTTAATGTGACTTTACACTTATATTTCCCTGGCTATTTTGGCAACATAAAAGGCCCAGTCTATATCAAGGCCCAAGTGAATAAATTCAAGAGCTGTTTTTATCTTAACTTTTCTAACTAGTCCTTTGGCACCATTCAGAGACGGTAATGATAATAGCAATGATATTAATGAACTAGCATTTAGTAAGCACCTACTACATGCTAAAGACTGGGCAAAGTATTTTCCATAGCAAATCTCTTAGCCTTACCATTAACATGTAAAGGTAAACACTTTTATCACTACTTTATTTATGAACAAAAGGAATCAAGTGACACTCCTGAGGCCACACCAGCGTTAAGTGGTAGAGGAAGGATCCAAGGCCAAATGTACTTGGATCCTCTTTCTATGACACCAAACTTTGCGTATGTAAAAATAGTGTTCTCTTCTGGGTTTCTGTGATTTCACACATTCTAGGCAGGTAAGATTTTAAATGGACAAACTGCAGCACATGGGTGAAATCTGTTCCCACTTGAAACTGTGGTAGAAAAATAGCTAAGAAGCATACAATTTAGTATTCATTGGCTACTATATGGCATCATGACAAAATGGCAAGATCATAGGCCTCTCCATGAATTATAATGAAAGCAGATAAGATATGAACATACTGATGTTTGATTGCTTCAAATTTGGAATTACTGGAATAGATGTTTTGGGTTTAACTCTGACATCACCCAACATTCGTTGAAACATGGGGTGCGATTATGACGTATTAAAGGAAGAATTAGTACCTGATCATATTGTCCTTGGGAAGAAATTACTTTTATTTCTAGTCTCTCTTTTTAAAAAATAAAGGAAGGAGACAAGATATTGAAATGTTCACTTCAAGATATTGAAATGAGGGATTTCCTTATGGCAAAGACAAGTGACTTATCCCATTGTTGTCACTGTGGTAAATGAATACCTCTTATCAAAAACACTTAGAATAAAGATTTCAAGTAAGTTATGAAAAAAATTGTTAGAGCTGAACAAGTTGCACTTTAAATTTGCTTTACTATACAGAATTTAAGTACCTGTTGAGATTTTACACTGATTTCATATTATTTCCCTTCTCCCCACCCCCATTCATCTTCGTCATCATCACCACAACCCACACGTGGAGATTATTGAGTAGAAAAATGGTTGACTTCAGAACCAGAGAAACTTAGATTGACATTCTGGGTCTGGATGGGAGACCTGGAGCAAGCTTCTTTTCTTCCATTAGCTGCATTTTTTCTGGAAAGTGAGAATAATTCCATGTGTAAGCAGAACTATGCCTGGCACATGGCATGTGCTCAATAAATGGCAGCTATCACTGAATGTGGTAAATACCAAGGAGAAGAAGGGGTATAAGCCATGGTCCCTGGGCTCAAACAACTTAAAATTTATTTGGGATAAAAGGACTCATACATAAAAGATAAATGCTAATAGATCACAGACTATACTAATTGCATAATGAATCAGACAGACAATAAATACTGAAGGCGTTCCCACAGGCAGGATCAGTCAAGCAGGGCTCCGTGGAGAAACAGGGTCTGGCAGTGGGACTCAAGCATGGTCAGGAAAAGCAGAAAGGTGTTCCTAGCAACCGGGCTGGCACCCAGGGGCCAAACAGGCACAGCAGGCCAGCACCAATACTTTTAGGCATCCACAAACATCTTTTGTTATTTCTCTCACGGAAGAAAAACAATGACACTAATAATAATGAATATGTAGTAATCAACCCAGCCTGTATTAGATTTGCCTTTATACTAACACAGCTGTAAAGTATAATTTTTCTATTTTTTTAATGGCAGAAGGGTCCCATGAAGGCAGATGTTTCTGGGGTCCACCTAAGTCATAAGGCAGCCCTGCCAGAGAGGAATCAGGGAAGCCTTTTCCAGAAATTTATGCCACTCCCTCTGTTAGCTTATTCTTCAAAGTTTGTGAATCAAACCAGGATGCAACGGTATGTCATATGATGAAGTCATATGTTATTTTAAAGAAAAGTTTTCATGGCATGTGAAATTCTCTTTCTTTTAATTCATCCAAACTTGCCTGCCATTTTACCTCATAAAAATCTTCCAAGCTGATTCTGACTCCCAAGGCCTTCAGAGGCAAGCTCTTCAATCCAAAGGGATTCAGAAGGATGTGGTCCCTCTCAGTGCCTGTGTGTTCTTGGGCTGTCACCAGATGCTCACTGAGACAGATGTCACCAATTCCCTTCCTACAGAAGAAGCAGACAAGCAGTTAGAGCTGCTAACTGGAGTCCCTGAATTCCAGCATTTTATTTACTATCACTGGAGAACAAGCACTCATGCTATCCCTCATTGGAGAAGCAGGGAAGAAATACTAAATTTGAGGATATTTTTGTTTTACATAAAAGCTCAGAATTACAGATCATATTTCTTTCTTGGTTTCAAAAGGGAGTATTATGTCTCTATGCCTGCTCTCCCCAAATCTATTACTGATAACCATAAATTAATAAGTGGATTAGATGAATTAAATCTTTTTTTTCTGAACTCTTTCTAGGTAAGAATCATACAATATCAGAGCCAGAGGAGATCATAGATACTATCTTATTCTTTCCCTCCACCTTTTTTCTCTTACATGGTGATTGACCTGTTTTAGGATATTTTGTGGTTTTTCTTCTTTTGCCTACCTTATAAGTGTGTTGTTCATCAGGTTTTTGTATTCTTTCTTTTTCTCTTTTTATCCTATCAAGTTTTGAGGAGTAACTTCCAAATTGTTCCTGCTTGTGCATCTGTATGAGTTCTGCTCCTCGAAATAATCCTGACCCATCCACCCACAAACAAGAATGGCAAAGCTCTACAGTGGGCGCCGGCCATGTCTTCAAGCCAACGTCACTCAGACTACCTCTGCCTGATGTTATAAACTCTTTTTCCTTTATTTCAATTTCTTAGCACTCCAATTTTTATTTAACTTCACACTTCATCTTTCAATACTCATTTCAGACCCTTCTTGAATTTTTTTTCACTTTTATCTCACATCCAATGACCTATTATCTTCTCAACTTTTCTAAACTACTTTAGACTTAACTCTTCCACCAGGCCTTGCTGTTCTCTAATCTTAGTTTCCATTCTGGTCCAATGACTCATGTTCCACTGCTTCTGCTAAGGGCTGTTTCTATGTCCTGGCCTAGTTCCATGAACTCACACACGCCCACTTTTGTCATCCTCTCTGTAAAGAGAAGAAAATCAGAAAAATGGCTCCATCTATCATACCTATGCTATGATGTATTAGTCTGTTCTCACACTGCTAATAAAGACATACCCGAGACTGGGTAATTATAAAAGAAAGAGGTTTAACTGACTCACAGTTCTACATGGCTTGGGGGGTGCCTCACAATCATGGCAGAAGGCAAGGAGGAGCAAGCCACATCTTAAATGGCAGCAGGCAAGACGGCTTATGCAGGAGAACTCCCATTTATAAAACCATCAGATCTCATGAGATTTATTTACTATCATGAGAACAGCATGGGAAAGACCCAACCTCATGATTCAATTACCTCCTACCGGGTTCCTCCCATGACACGTGGGAATTATGGGAGCTAGAATTCAAGATGAGATTTGGGTGGGGACACAGCCAAACCATATCGTATGACTTCTAAATCATTAGGTCAAACTTATCTTCTGAGCTTCACATTCTCTCATTCAGCTCTTGATGGACAATTTCCTCCCAGTGGTCCCACGATTACTTCAGTTGCAAGACGTGCGTAGTAGAACTGACCTTCCTCCATGTCCACTCTCTATTTGGTTATTTGGCCTCACCATCCTCCAAGACAACCAAATTTCACACTTTCCTCCTACTTGTCAGTTTTAATTCAGCAAATTCTTCTTAATACACAGTAGTCCCCCTTATCCTTAAGGGATACATTCCAAGGCCTCCAGTGGGTGCCTGAAACTTTGGATGTATATACTATGTTTTCTCCTATACATATACATCTATGACAAATTTTAATTTTTAAATAAGGTATAGTTAGAGATTAACAACACAATAATAAAATAGAACAATTCTAACAACATATTGTGAAAAAACATTATGTGAATGTGGTCTGTCTCTCAAAATATCTTACTGTACTGTACCACCCTTCTTCTTGTGATGATGTGAGCTGATACAATGCCGATGTGATGAGATGATGTGAGGTGAATGAGGTAGGCATTGTGATGTAGCATGAGGCTCCAGTTGGCCTTCTGTATTACTGAATCTGTGTAACCATCTCTTAATTGCAGCAGATGGCTTGGTGTCACTCATTTCAGGGGATCCCTTGCTTAAGTCTTCACACAGGCCTAGTGCTTTCTAGCACAACACGTTGCCGTCAATCAGAACACATTTCTGTTCATATCTTCCACCCACAAATTTAATGCCTTTTCTATATTAACTAAATACTTCTCACACACCATAACTGTAACTTTTGCAGTTTGAGATGTGATAACAAAGCTGGAATAAATTTCTTTTCTCCTTCTTCACAATTTTTTACGGATAAGAGATTCATTCTTGCTGTAGATCTTAGCAACCTTAGCATACAATTTTTTTTCTTTCCTTAAGTCAAGAACTTTCACTTTTTCACTTATAGGAAACGCTTAATGGCTTCCCTTTGGCAAAGCTGAATTGCCAGGGTCTTTACTCTTGTGCTTTCGGGCCACTATGGAGCAAAATAAAGGTGACTTGAAAACAAACACTGCAATACTGCAAAAGTCCATCTGATAATCAAGTCAGGCTACTAAGTGACTAATGGATAGGCAGCATCTACAGCATGGATTCACTGAACAAAGGCATGATTTATGTTATAGGAAAGGTGGAGCAGGACACATTTCATCATGCTACTCTGAACAGCACACAATTGAAAACTTAATGAATTGGTTGTTTCTGGAATTTTCCATTCAATATTTTTGGATTGATGGTTGATGGTATGTAACCGAAACCTTGGAAAGCAAAACTGCAGATGAGGAGGGGAGTACTATAAAACCTCCTTTTGGATCCACTTCCCCACCCTATCTCTCAGATGATAAAAAATTGTTTTGCACATGGATTGTCCTGTTCCCAAAGTCTCTATCTCTCACTAAATTGTACACGATACCGTTAGGTAGCAGTTCAAACCGTTAGGTAGGGAGGCAAAAGAGGAAGGGTAGTCAAGGCAGAAGGAACAGTATGAATTGAAGACACAAACATACAGCGTCTCTGTGTGCATAGGGAACTCCAAGCAATTCTCCTCCACTTTGGCTATATATACCATGGTGGGGCGAAACTGTTGTTACTAGAAAGGTAAAGGGATTGTAGACCCAGGCAGGACAGGCCTTCTGTGTTCTCTTAAGATTAGACTTCATGTTTTAGTGGATGAAGAACTATACTATGTTTGCAAATCTGGAGGATAGTCTGATTAGGACTTGGTGACTGTTGGATCCAGGAGGTGAAAGAAGCTAAGAGAGAAGATAGTAAATCCAATGAACATGGGAATTGGCTTTTAACCACAGTGGCAGTCACTGTCCTATCCCTACCCAATAGCCAAGCATCTCACCCCTTCTTACTCATAAAATCCTCACAGAGAAAAAGTGCTCAATAAAGACAGGCACTGCCCAAGACCCAAGGGTTAACCCTAAATGGTGTAAGCAAAATTATAATCTCATTCTCCTTTGTTAGTGACTGGCTTAACGATGGACATATAACCCAGTTTTGACCAGTCTCTTGGAGGCTTCTGGGAAAGATTTCCTCCCCAGTAAAAATAGTTTGTGGTGCCTACAGTTACACTAGCTATCCTTTGAACAGAAAGAGTCAAGCTTGGGAGACAAGAGCCAACATGCTGAGGGAAGCAGAGTGGAAGACAGGGAATAGTCCAGGTCCTTGATGATATATCATGGAACAATTAAGTCAACCCTGGTACCACCAGCCTTTGGAATCTCAATCTTGTAAGATAATGAATATTCTAATCGTAAACTTTCTTCTGGCTGAGTTTCCTATTTTTTGCAGCTGTACCCACCCTAACTGACATGTAATGAGATGGTTAACTGAACAAATGCTGGAGCTGAACTTCTTAGGTTCAAGTCTTAGTTGTAGCACTTCTACTAGCTGTGTGAGTTTGGGCAAGTGACTTAATCTTTCTGGGCATCAGTTTCCTCATCTGTAAATTTGAAATGATAATAACAGCTCATAACTCACAGTGTTTTGGAAATCAAAAAATACACATATCAAGCACTTAGAATATTCTGGTACATAGTAAGAGCGCAATGAGAGTCGTACAAAGGCTCAATAAATATGTTCTCAAAATTAAATTCTAGATAAAGAAACTGAGTCCCAGACACATTAAGTAATTCATTCACAGTCACGTGGCTAAATTGGGACTGAGATTAGACTAAGACCTAGATATAGTAACTGACAAAGTAGGGGTTTTCCAGTAGTTCTCCAGGGAGGAAAACATCACAGGCATAACACTTCCCTCAGCAGGGTCAGAGGATGTCTGCAGATGACCAGTGTTGAGAACTCAGAGTAAAATTTAAATTTTTGGAAAAGATTTTACATTTTAAAATTTACAGTTTTTTTTATTATTATACTTTAAGTTTTAGGATACATGTGCACAACGTGCAGGTTTGTTACATATGTATACATGTGCCATGTTTGTGTGCTGCACCCATTAACTCGTCATTTAGCATTAGGTATATCTCCTAATGCTATCCCTCCCCCCTCCCCCAACCCCACAACAGTCCCCAGTGTGTGATGATCCCTTTCCTGTGTCCAAGTGTTCTCATTGTTCAATTCCCACCTATGAGTGAGAACATGCGGTGTTTGGTTTTCTGTCCTTGTGATAGTTTGCTGAGAATGATGGTTTCCAGCTTCATCCACGTCCCTGCAAAGGACATGAACTCATCATTTTTTATGGCTGCATAGTATTCCATGGTGTATATGTGCCACATTTTCTTAATCCAGTCTATCTTTGTTGGACATTTGGGTTGGTTCCAAGTCTTTGCTATTGTGAATAGTGCCGCTATCAACATACGTGCGCATGTGTCTTTATAGCAGCATGATTTATAATCCTTTGGGTATACACCCAGTAATGGGATGGCTGGGTCAAATGGTATTTCTAGTTCTAGATCCCTGAGGAATCGCCACACTGACTTTCACAATGGTTGAACTAGTTTACAGTCCCACCAACAGTGTAAAAGTGTTCCTATTTCTCCACATCCTCTCCAGCACCTGTTGTTTCCTGACTTTTTAATGATCGCCATTCTAACTGGTGTGAGATGGTATCTCATTGTGGTTTTGATTTGCATTTCTCTGATGGCCAGTGATGATGAGCATTTTTTCATGTGTTTTTTGGCTGCATAAATGTCTTCTTTTGAGAAGTGTCTGTTCACATCCTTCGCCCACTTTTTGATGGGTTTGTTTGAGTTCATTGTAGATTCTTGATATTAGCCCTTTGTCAGATGAGTAGGTTGCAAAAATTTTCTCCCGTTCTGTAGGTTGCCTGTTCACTCTGATAGTGGTTTCTTTTGCTGTGCAGAAGCTCCTTAGTTTAATTAGATCCCATTTGTCAATTTTGGCTTTTGTTGCCATTGCTTTCGGTGTTTTAGACATGAAGTCCTTGCCCATGCCTATGTCCTGAATGGTATTGCCTAGGTTTTCTTCTGGGGTTTTTATGGTTTTAGGTCTAACGTTTAAGTCTTTAATCCATCGTGAATTAATTTTTGTTTAAGGTGCAAGGAAAGGATCCAGTTTCAGCTTTCTACATATGGCTAGCCAGTTTTCCCAGCACTATTTATTAAATAGGGAATCCTTTCCCCATGGCTTGTTTTTGTCAGGTTTCTCAAAAATCAGATAGTTGTAGATAAGCGGCATTATTTCTGAGGGCTCTGTTCTGTTCCATTGGTCTATATCTCTGTTTTGGTACCAGTACCATGCTGTTTTGGTTACTGTAGCCTGGTAGTATAGTTTGAAGTCAGGTAGTGTGATGCCTCCAGCTTTGTTCTTTTGGCTTAGAATTGACTTGGCAATATGGGCTCTTTTTTGGTTCCATATGAACTTTAAAGTAGTTTTTTCCAATTCTGTGAAGAAAGTCGTTGATAGCTTGATGGGGATGGCATTGAATCTATAAATTACCTTGGGCAGTATGGCCATTCCTCTACACACTGCTTTGAATGTGTCCCACAGATTCTGGTATGTTGTGTCTTTGTTCTTGTTGGTTTCAAAGAACGTCTTTATTTCTGCCTTCATTTCGTTATGTACCCAGTAGTCCTTCAGGAGCAGGTTGTTCAGTTTCCATGTAGTTGAGCGCTTTTGAGTGAGTTTCTTAATCCTGAGTTCTAGTTTGATTGCGCTGTGGTCTGAGAGATAGTTTGTTATAATTTCTGTTATTTTACATTTGCTGAGGAATGCTTTACATCCAACTATGTGGTCAATTTTGGAATAGGTGTGGTGTGGTGCTGAAAAAAATGTATATTCTGTTGATTTGGGGTGGAGAGTTCTGTAGATGTCTATTAGGTCCACTTGGTGCAGAGCTGAGTTCAATTCCTGGATATCCTTGTTAACTTTCTGTCTCATTGATCTGTCTAATGTTGACAGTGGGGTGTTAAAGTCTCCCATTATTATTGTGTGGGAGTCTAAGTCTCTTTGTAGGTCACTAAGGACTTGCTTTATGAATCTGGGTGCTCCTGTATTGGGCGCATATATATTTAGGATAGTTAGTTCTTCTTGTTGAATTGATCCCTTTACCATTATGTAATGGCCTTCTTTTTTCTTTTGATCTGTGTTGGTTTAAAGTCTGTTTTATCCAAGACTAGGATAGCAACCCCTGCCTTTTTTGTTTTCCATTTGCTTGGTAGACCTTCCTCCATCCCTTTATTTTGAGCCTATGTGTGTCTCTGCACGTGAGATGGGTTTCCTGAATACAGCACACTGATGGGTCTTGACTCTTTATCCAATTTGCCAGTCTGTGCCTTTTAATTGGAGCATTTAGCCCATTTACATTTAAGGTTAGTATTGTTATGTGTGAATTTGATCCTGTCATTATGATGTTAGCTGGTAATTTTGCTTGTTAGTTGATTCAGTTTCTTCCTAGCCTTGATGGTCTTTACAATTTGGCATGTTTTTGCAGTGGCTGGTACCAGTTGTTCCTTTCCATGTTTAGTGCTTCCTTCAGGAGCTCTTTTAGGGCAGGCCTGGTGGTGACAAAATCTCTCAGCATTTGCTTGTCTGTAAAGTATTTTATTTCTCCTTCACTTCTGAAGCTTAGTTTGGCTGGATATGAAATTCTGTGTTGAAAATTCTTTTCTTTAAGAATGTTGAATATTGGCCCCCACTCTCTTCTGGCTTGTAGAGTTTCTGCCAAGAGATCAGCTGTTAGTCTGATGGGCTTCCCTTTGAGGGTAACCCGACCTTTCTCTCTGGCTGCCCTTAACATTTTTTTCCTTCATTTCAACTTTGGTGAATCTGACAATTATGCGTCTTGGAGCTGCTCTTCTCAAGGAGTATCTTTGTGGTGTTCTCTGTATTTCCCGAATTTGAATGTTGACCTGCCTTCCTAGATTGGAGAACTTCTCCTGGATAATATCCTGCAGAATGTTTTCCAACTTGGTTCCAGCCTCCCCATCACTTTCAGGTATACCAATGAGACGTAGATTTGGTCTTTTCACATAGTCCCATATTTCTTGGAGGCTTTGTTTGTTTCTTTTTATTCTTTTTTCTCTAAACTTCTCTTCATGCTTCATTTCATTCATTTCATCTTCCATCGCTGATACCCTTTCTTCCAGTTGATCGCATCAGTTACTGAGGCTTGTGCATTCGTCACGTAGTCCTCGTGCCATGGTTTTCAGCTCCATCAGGTCCTTTAAGGACTTCTCTGCATTGATTATTCTAGTTATCCATTCATCTATTTTTTTTCAAAGTTTTTAACTTCTTTGCCATTGGTTTGAACTTCCTCCTTTAGCTCGGAGTAGTTTGATCTTCTGAAGCCATCCTCTCTCAACTCGTCAAAGTCGTTCTCCATCCAGCTTTGTTCCGTTGCTGGTGAGAAGCTGCGTTCCTTTGGAGGAGGAGAGGTGCTCTGATTTTTAGAGTTTCCAGTTTTTCTGCTCTGTTTTTTTCCCATCTTTGTGGTTTTATCTACATTTGGTCTTTGATGATGGTGATGTACAGCTGGGTTTTTGGTGTGGGTGTCCTTTCTGTTTGTTAGTTGTCCTTCTAACAGTCAGGACCCTCAGCTGCAGGTCTGTTGGAGTTTACTGGAGGTCCACTCCAGACCCTGTTTGCCTGGGTATCAGCAGCGGTGGCAGCAGAACAGCGGATATTGGTGAACCGCAGATGCTGCTGCCTGATCATTCCTCTGGAAGTTTTGTCTCAGAGGAGTACCCGGCCATGTGAGGTGTCAGTCCGCCCCTACTGGGGGATGCCTCCTGGTTAGGCTACTTGGGGGTCAGGGACCCACTTGAGGAGGCAGTCTGCCCATTCTCAGATCTCAAGCTGTGTGCTGAGAGAACCACTACTCTCTTCAAAGCTTTCAGAGAGGGACATTTAAGTCTGCAGAGGTTACTGCTCTATTTGTGTTAGTCCGTGCCCTGCCCCCCAGAGATGGAGCCTACAGAGGCAGGCAGGCCTCCTTGAGCTGTGGTGAGCTCCACCCAGTTTGAGCTTCCCGGCCACTTTGTTTACCTACTCAAGCCTGAGCAATGGCGGGCACCCCTCCCCCAGCTGCCGCCTTGCAATTTGATCTCAGACTGCTGTGCTAGCAATGAGCGAGGCTCCGTGGGCATAGGACTCTCCGAGCCTTGTGCGGGATATAATCTCCTGTTGTGCTGTTTGTGAAGCCCGTTGGAAAAACGCAGTATTAGGGTGGAGTGACCCGATTTTCCAGGTTCCATCTGTCATCCCTTTCTTTGACTAGGAAAGGGAATTCCCTGACCCCTTGTGCTTCCCAGGTGAGGCGATGCCTCGCCCTGCTTCAGCTCACGCACCGTGTGCTGCACCCACTGTCCCGCACCCACTGTCTGGCACTCCCCAGTGAGATGAACCCGGTACCTCAGTTGGAAATGCAGAAATTACATGGCTTCTGCATCACTCATGCTGGGAGCTGTAGACTGGAGCTGTTCCTATTTGGCCATCTTGGCTCCACCCCCCAATAATGTTCTTAATATTTATAGTTTTTAATGTTATGAATCTATCAGTCAATCTTATGCAGAAGTTTTTAAGTACACACTTTTTTCTCATAAAATTTTTCTTTCTTCAATATAATCAATGAAGACAAATTAGAAAACTTCTGACATTGAGAATGGTTGCTCGCAGGCCCTATCTTACCAGTGGCTTTTACATTTTTAGTCTTTTAATAGTAGGCTTGGAATTTACTATTTGACATAGGACAATCCACACTTCTGCACTGTGGAAGATTTTACATAGGAAAACTTTGAAATTGTCCTTGCACCCAATGAAAGAGCATCTGTTATCAATTAAATGTGGAAAGGTAAACTCTTTTGCATTAAAACTAGTTCTAGTGCTCCAGTCTGTGTAAAAACTACTACCAAACACATAATGGCTACTGAATGAACTATGTACATAAATTCAACATCTTATAAAAAATATAAAATACAGTACATAATAAAATTCACATTTATTTAGTAATCTGGTATATGATATAGTAATATGGTATGGTAAAATACTCATCTAATTTGAAGTTAAAGACCTGGGTTCAAGCCCCAGCTTCAAATGACTCAGGTCAAAACATTTAACTTCTTTGAGATTCAGTTTTCTTTATTGCACAACTGGAAAAATGATAATAATAATAGCTCATAAATTTGGTAAGAGTACTCTGTATAGAATAAACTGTAAACCCTTATGCAGACATTTCACCTATATGTCACATTGCATAAATAAATTATAATTTTCTTTATTAAAGAGCTATAAATTTTTTGAATGTGGCAAAAATGCTGGGATAAATAGCTCTATGTCTCTTTTGACTATTTATATTATTATTTCTGCCCTTTACAGGAATTTAGTAAGAAAAACAATTATCATTGCTTACTTGACTTAGTAAATTAGCATGTGTCTCATCTCCACTGTCTACTTAACACTACACCTGGCACATACGGGGTGTTCAACAAATGTAAATGTTTCCTAAATGTTGACAACTGTTATAAAATTCCAGTGGAATACCTAGGAAATTTTAGTAATGGGAATAAAGATTAGAAAGCTATGGAAAATAAATTAATGAAGACAGGTAGAAAATCTGAGCAAAAAGATAAATATCAAGGCATTCATATGAATTGGTGGGAAGAGGGAGTCACTATTTCCTAGAGGACACCCTGGGGAAGCCTACTTATCCTCAGCCAGGAGTTGTCTGGTTCTGGTTTGCGCAGGTGTCTCTGGGCAGCTGTTTAGCAGATCCTCACTCACTGACTTGCTTCTTTCTCTCTGTCCTGTTGAACTGTCATCTTTCGAGTTCCTCCTGCCTTCTATCTTCTTTTCACTGCCTTGCTCTTACCTGCCCTTCCTCTCCCCTTCTTTCATTGTTTATGAGTATATGCACATTTGCACCTCTGTGTGTTGTATAGAAACACACATACACGCATACAATCCATATTCAAAATGAAAATCATTGAATTCAATCAAAACAGTATTTTAAATAATAACTGGCTGATATAATAAAATAATATTGTGTATCTATTAACTGGAGGATCTTTGTTTTGTTTTGCTTTTTTTTTTTTTTAATTTCTGGACACTTCTCCTATCCAAGCAGCAGCTAAGGCATTCCAAACTTTCTGACTTGGGGGAGGAAAATACAGCTAAAGAGGATTTTGCAGGGGTCTTGGCATAGTTAGTATATCTGAAAGAGTATGTAACTGGTCAGAGTTATTGTTTTTCCCCAGTCCAGAGTTGACAAAAATGGGTCTCAGTGAGCTAAAATCAAGGTGTGGGCAGAATTACATTCCTTTCTGGAGGTTCTAGGGGACAATTTGTTTTCTTGCCTTCTCCAGCTTCTGGTGGTTTCCATATTTCTTTGCTCATGTCGTCCTCTTTCCATCTTCAAAGTCAACCATAACCAGCCAAGTCTTTCTCACACTGAATCACTGTACCATTGACTTTTCTGCTTCCCTCTTCCACTTTTAAGTGCTTTTGTGATTACATGAGGCCCACTGGATAATCCAGGATGATCTTCCTGTTTTAAGGTCAAGTGATTAAATACCTTAATTCTATGTGCAACTTTAATTTCCTTCTGCCATGAAGCATAGCATATTCACAGATTCTAGGGATCAGGACATAGGCATCTTCAGGAGGTCATTATTCTTACTACCACAGCTGTATGTGATGCCTGGCACAACTTCACAGAATGCCCACGGCATCACAGGGAATAAGAAAATGTTTTTCCTCATGAAGTTGAGAATAGCAGAGCCAGGGCATGAGATATTGAAGGACCCAGAGAGTTTATACTATCAAACTCAGGAAAATACAGCAGGAGATTTATACAGTGTACCAGCGGGTGAGAATGAAAAACTAGGTACCAGGGACACCTATGTACATGTCAGCAGCTGCCAGCATGGAAATGTGACATCCAAGCACAAGACATCCTCTTTTCTCCTGACCCCAGTGACTTTGTGATATTTAACGCCTGGCTCCCTTTCCTTTCCCCCGATAAACTTAGATATAACATCAAGGAGAAAAAAAAACAGAAAACACCAGATCAACTGAGTTTCCCTGGAACTGACTAACACTAATTTTCCAATATCAGTAGTTGGGGGCCACACATAAAAATTAGGTATATTTATACAAAAAATATCTGATATTTATATTTAACGCACATTAAGCTCTCACACTTTTTAAAAACAAACTAGCAAGAGCAACTTTTTTCTCTAAACCCATTGGGAGTGTATGATCTCTCCTGTGCTTATATTTCCCATATTCATACTTCAGAGACAGAAGGGGAGGGTGATAGACCCCAGATCAGAGCCATGTCCCATGAAGTCATCATTTCCTTATCCCTTTCATTTCCACATGGAGGAGTTTCCCAAGCATATCTTTTTACCTTAAGAATATATTTCTATTTCTAATACACTTAGGTTATCTTTGAATGTAAAGCAGAGACTCCCATCAGAAAACTCTTCAAAATCCCTGCCATTCCTAAGGCTCACGTGAAAGAACATCTATCTATACAGGGCCCTATTTTGCCATTGATGTGAAATTTTACCCTAACAAATGTCAAGGGAGACAATAATAACGGATACCAAAGATTTCTGCTAGGTGCTTTATACATTATCTCTAATTCCCACAATTATTCAAAATAAATATTATTATCCCCAATTACATACGAGAAAATTGATATCCTAATTTTCCAAGGTGCACTTTCCCAAAGTACATCAGCCTAAGTCCCCCTAAAGCAAAGCCTGACACACAAGGTTTGTGTGCAAGTAGTTTATTTGGGATGTGATCCAGGGAGCAGGACAAAGGGAAAGGAACCAGGGAGAAGGAAAAGCCAGTACATGGATGTATTATAAAGCTGCCCACTTCTGAAGGTGACAGAGCTTCATCCCTTCTTAGGCGGCTTGTGATATGTGGCACATAACTGTGCACCTGGATTAGAAAAGGGAGAAGCATTGATCTTTAGTCTTCTACCTCTGACTGGTCAAGGTGGCCCCACAGCTGCTTACTCTCTTGCACGTTGAAATTTGCATGTACAAATGCCAAAAGTGTTCCCATGGGAACCCCATGTCTAAACCCTAGGGTAGGAAGCTAGAAATATGAGTGGAGTCAGGCAGGCACTGACCTATTTGATCCGTGCAAAGCTGGTTGAAGCCTGTGCAGAAATGGCCAGGACGGCAGTGGCTGTAGCAAAAGGTGGGGCTAGGAAGACATACAGTGATGCACAGAGGTGGCTAATGCCCGAGGTCATATGACTATTCAATACTTCAAATCAAGCCTGCCTAACTGCAAGGCCTAGATGCCTTCCATAATTCACATGGGTTTCCAAGAAGGTATCTGGCTTTGTGGAACTTAAGGATGAGTTTATTATCCTCAGCAATTAGATGAGGATCTGGTATTGATTTTACACCATATCAGAATTGGAGCATTATACAAGCTCTCTTTGTGTATCTGAAGGTGTGAATTCTTCCCTCATTAACCTCCAAAATGGGTTTCAAAATAAATATGCTAAATATAGGACTGTAGAACAGCACTATCAAGCAGAAAAATACTGTGAGCTCCATGGGAAATTTTCACTTCTTTAGTATTCACATTAAAAATGGAAAAAGAAGTAAGTGAAATTAATTTTAATAATCTATTTTATTTGACTCACTGTTTCTAAAGTATTATCTATCATTTCAACATGTAACCAATACAAATGATTGAGATATTTTATGTTCTTTTTTGTTATAATTCTTCAAAATATGGTGTGTATTTTGCACTTTTGAGCACATATCAGTTCAGATTAGCTGTATTTCAATAGCCCTGTGAGGCTAATGTTACCATCTTGGAGAGTGCAGTCCTAGGATATTTTCCTCTTATGAACTGAAGGAGTTAATCTGTGAAAGGTAATACTATTGCACTTTTCCTTGGGATGAGATGGAGTAGGGGAGGATTTTTATACACTCTCCTGACATTATGACTTCAGTCTATATTATTTCTTTCTGAAATAAATAAAATGTCAAATTGACAAGGTTCATGGTCAGAAGTGATTAGAACAGTGATTTGAAGACAAAACCAAGCCATACGTGAATCTAATATTTCAAGGTTTATTTCCCGTGTCCACTTGTCTTCAAACTGCAGGACAAGTGATTTTTAACTTAGAAAAAAAGAATAAAGTTTTACACATTTGTGCTTAAACCACAGGGTAAGCAATTTAAGATAGTGATTCTAAAATTGAGTTACTAACAAGGTATCCTATGCAACCTGAATTATCATATGTAAATCTGTTTGCCTTTACTCCTCTAAAAAGCTATATTTTTATTTTCATGAATTTTTATTTCACATAAAACACATATGTAATTTACATAAAGTTCAATAAAACATTTGGCAGGTATAGGTATTATAACACAGTGGTTAAGAGCATAGCATTTAGAGATGGATCTAGGTTCAAGTCCCCAGCTTTACAACCTACTGTGAGTAACTTTGAGCCAGTTACTTAACTTCTTAAGCCTCAGTTTTATCTTCTCCAAAATGGGAATAACAATTTTTATCTTGCAGGGTTATGGTAAGAATTAAATAAGATCGGATATGTGGGAAACTTGGCACAGTGTCTGGCACATGGTTAGTAGTCAACATATGGTAGCTTTTACTATTAGTGAAAAAAATCTAACAATAAGACAGACTTCAAAGTATATACCTTGCCTCCAACATTTCTCATAGTCTATTGGTTAAGAAACCCAGGAATAGAACCACAAATTACTGTGAGTACCACTAAACCTTATGGTGTTAAGAAATTTAGCAATAAAGGGATTTTTTTCCACTCAATGCTGTGAAAATTGTTCGTAAAAATCCACAGGCTCAAAGCAACTTCTCTGGGAAGGTGGTGTGTGTGTGTGCGTGTGTGTGTGTGTGTGTGTGTTGTGTGTGTGTGTGTGTTTTCTGTTCTTTTGTTTCTTAATCCCCATACTGTGGTCTGATTCCCATAACAATTGAAATTAGCACTTTAATTTCCATATTATCTCCTTTATATTACAGATGAATAATGTGCAGGAATAAAGAGGAAGATCTTAGGGGGAATTACCAAAGATGAAAAAAAGTATTATGCT
This sequence comes from Gorilla gorilla gorilla, assembly GCF_029281585.2. NCBI lineage: Eukaryota > Metazoa > Chordata > Mammalia > Primates > Hominidae > Gorilla > Gorilla gorilla. The sequence goes on along the minus strand of NC_073233.2, from coordinate 37,024,368 downwards.
TCATTCTGAACAGGTTTTATATCCCACACTGACTTATCACTGGCATAGGAAAATAAGTCTCCATCCATTCAGTGTAGAGAAAAATTGGAGAAGTTATCCCTTTGAGAGACATGAGTCTCCTGAGATAAATCTGCATTACTTGTTCCATGTCCTCTATTCACTACCCACTTAAAGCTAAGTGCTTTAGGTACACTTGTTTCTGAATAAAAAAATCTATAGATTGCACAGTTTTAATAATAATAACTATGATGATGGTAATAGTTAAAATTTATCAAATGCTGCCTGTGGGCCAGGTGCTAAACATTTCACATGCGTTAACGCATTTATTCAACTCTATGAAGTTTCTCACAGATACACAAACTGAAGAACAGTTTAATTACTTGCCCAATTTTAGTTAAGTGGTAGAGCCAGGATTCCAGCAGAGACATTTGACACTAATGTCCACATCCAGTAACACTGCACAAATCACAAAGGAGACCCAACACATTTATAATCTACCGACAAGTTCTGCTGGCTCTACTTTCAAAACATGTTTCCAGCCCATTCATTTTTCTCCATCTCACCACCATCACCCTAGTCTAGGCCACTATCGTCCCTTCTCTGGAGAATGACAATGGTTCCAAATGGTCTATCTGCTTCCATTCTTATTCTCCAGCAACCCATGTTCCATGCAGCAGCCAAGTGAACATTTTAGAATACAAATCAGACTTTACTCTGATTTTGCTCCAATGCATAAATCCTTCCACTGGCTTCTCCATTCCTCTTAAAATAAATCCGAAGTCCTCACCATGGTCTTTCAAACTCTGGGAACTCTTGGCCACCTCAGCTCATCTCTTCCTACTCTCCTCACTCATCACATTATTCTTCTTTCTTTTTGTGGGTGAATCTGCTGTTCCTTGTTTGGCATACTCATCCCTTACATCTTCATGTAGCTGCATACTTCTTGTCATGCAGGCCAAAAACTCGATTGTCACCTCCTGAGAGAGGACTTTCCTCACCACCCAAGCTAAAGCCACCCACTCCCTTCCTACTTCCCCATTTGCTCTCATGACTCCCTGTTTTAGTCTCTTCATAACACTTATCTCTATACAAAATTATTCATCATTTATTTCTTAACTTCTTTGTTTTCTGCTTCCCCTCCACCACTAGCATAATGCAAAATTCCAAAAAGCAGAGATCTTGCCTGTCATATTCCCTGCTGTATCTGCCAGACCTAGAACATGGCCTGGCACATAATAGGCATTTACTCTAAATATATGAATAAATTACTTAATTAATGACATGAACAAAAACCAGTCTCCTTTAAGCACTTCGTTCTCTGGAATCTTCTCATGAATATTCACAAGGTAGTGAGAAATGGGCTATAATGGGAATATAGACCCAGAAGTTATAAATGATTAACTCCAAAATGAAACAGGGAACCAGGCAAAATGTGGTATGTATTGTTGACACTTTTTCCATGCCTCCTGTTGTATCTCTGTCTGCTTTATGATTTTTGTTCGTTTCTTATTTACTTCTCTCAAAGAAAGAATTTTGAGAGCGTATATACAGGTATTCTGCTGGGTTCTTAACTACATAAATAAATAAGGCATTCTAGGGAGGACTCTATGTTCACACGAATAGTGATAAAACAAATGCCCTCTTTGTGGTCTGTGAAAAGGGTTTCTGAACAATGAGACATTAAGTTATCATTAAGTATAATCTACAGATTTTTAATAGCAAGGGAAAACAATTATATAGGTTTTTGAGAAAAATATGGCCTATCTCAAATATTTAAAATATGCAATAAGATTACTAATAGTAATTTAGTACTAATAGGAATAATAGCTTCTATTAGTAACTTAGTAAATTAACCAAATTACTAACAGTAATTTTTAATGAAGAAAATCACTAATAGTATTTGCTTCCTGTTAGGGGAATCACACATTTTCTCCCCCTCCTTCTCCCCCTTCTCCTTCTTCTTCTTGTTCTAAATCTGTCAGCTTAGGTTCAGTTATGATTCAAAAAGAAATCATCCCAAATCTTATTTCTGTCTCATCTTCATGTCCACTGTGGGGCTGGATATAACAGCTCTACATTCTCTTCTCTCTTATTCATGCCTGAAGGATACGCCTCGATTTGGGATACTGCAGTCTCGTAACAGAGGTTTAATAAAATAAAGGCTTTTTCTTGAAAGTGGCACATGTCCCTTCTCTCACATTTCATTGATCAAAACAAGCCACACTGCCAAATCCTATGTTCTTGAGGAGGAACCATATTCCCCCTATAAGGAGAGACCCAAAATATTTAGAAAAATAATCTACCAAAGACCCTTCTGTACTTCACAAATTTTCTATGAGTATATATAATATTTATTAACAGAAAAATATCTGAGGTGTTGATTTTTAAGGAATTTTACTTTTCTTTAAGTAGAAATTCATTTAGCTGCAAATAATAGAAAATTTGACTTTCAACCGTTTTTAAAAATAAAGCCTGATCTTCTCACATATTTATAAATATGAGGGTAAGTGGCTTCAAGTCTTGGTTAACAACTCAGTCATGTTCGAGCCAACCTCTCATCAATTGTCTTGACTTTTCCCTCGTGTTTACAGCCCATTGTCACGGACAGCCACTGCTGCTATGGAGTTACCATCTCCAATGAAGGAAAGAGGAAAGGGAGGTGTGAGAAGCACTGCAGCCATGCCAGTTTCTTTAAGAGGAAAGCAAAGGTTTCCAGGTAGATTGTCCCAGCGCCCTGCCCTTATATCCTATTGGTCAGAAATGAGTCACATGAGCACTCTCAGGTACAGTGGGGTTTGGGAACAGAGAAAACAGATTGTTGCCATTACTTTTAATGGCATAAACTGCGTTACTTTTGCACCAACCTAATAATTGCTATAAAGCAAGCATGACCCTTCCTAGGGCTTGGCATATTGGGCCTCAAAGTCGGGCTATGTCAGAAAAGAGGAGTTGGGGACTGAATATTTGCTGTGTGCCTAACACAGAAGCCAAGAGAGTGCAGTTCATTCTGATAAGTGAACCTAGTGGACATTTTAGCTGAACTTAAAAAGACAGTGGGGTTGTGCCCAAAGAGAAGAGTGGTATTTCTTACAAGAAGTGCAGCACGAGCCACAGCAGAAAGGTAGTTTGGTGATATGGTCTGACTGTGTCTCCACCCAAATCTCATCTTGAATTGTAGTTCCCATAATCTCCATGTGTCGTCTGAGAGACCCAGTGGGAGGTAATTGAATAGAAGGGGCGGTTACCCCCATGCTGCTGTTCTTATGATAGTGAGTGAGTTCTCACAAGATCTGATGGTTTTATAAGGGGATTTTCCCTCTTTGCTCTGCACTTCTTGCTGCAGCCATGTGAAGAAGGACATGTTTGCTTCCCCTTTGCTATGATTCCTGAAGTTTCCTGAGGTCTCCCCAGCCCTGCAGAACTGTGAGTCCATTAAACCTCTTTCCTTTATAAATTACCCAGTGTTGGGTATATGTTTATTAGCAGCATGAGAATGGACTAATACATTTGGGAAATGCTAACTAGTTAATCTGATATAATCAAAGTATACGGCGAGGAAATGTAAAGGAGTTGAAGCTGTGGAGATAGGATAGGGTCAGATGATTAATACTAATAGTTTGCATTTACTGACTATTTATTATGGGTCAGATACTTTTATTCCCATCATTTCATTTAATTTTCACAACAACTCCATGATGTAAGTGCTACTATTTTCTCTCCAATTTACGTATGGAGAAGCTAAGTAACTAGCTGAAGGCTGCATAACTAATAAGTGGTAGAGCTAGGGTTGAACCTGATATACACTCTGGTGTTCTGGAATCAGACTGCCTGGAGTCCACACTCCCTCTACCCCTCATTTACACCCCAATCCCTACACCCAAGGAAATGTGTGGTAGCCACTGAATACAAATTTAAAATCACTGTGGTAGAGAGTCCCTGCATGTGTGGAGGTGGGCGTGAAGTAGGAAGGGCCTGAAAATGGGAAGATTTATGGCGGCTGAATCATTGAAGAAGATCCCTCTCTTGTCTGCACCTCTCTAATTAGAGCAAAAGGGAGGCCCTCTTAGCAAGTTCAAAATGTTCGCCACTTTCCCAGCAATTTACCTTATCTGACATGAACAAAAAAGCACACGAGCCAATGGCTGAGGCATAACTTATCCACTGGGAAAGAAGAGATGAGCTAACAATAAGGTTTCCCAGAAACATTTTTCAAGAGCCAGTTCAACTGCTTACAGAGTATTGCCTGAAACACTAATAAATACTGTCAATCTACATAATAGTTCTTTCCTTTCTCATACCAATTTTAACCATGATGTAAAATGAGGCTTCCAGAATGTGACTTTACAGTCACATGGCCGTCTATTTGCTTTAGAGTATAACAGTTTTCCTTCAGCTTTCACTTTCGTCATCCATGTTCATAAGATTTCTCTATGAAAATCTAACTTCTTCCCCCATCACATTTTTTAAAAGACATAGATACATAATCAAATTCCATAAGATAATAAATACTGGAACATTCTAATTTTTACCTCAAAAACAAACAATTTCAGTGTTCTTCCATTTTATTTTAGGGTGATATTGGTCAGTGTTTCTTAATTGAGCATGATTGTGTAGATGAATTCTTTGTTGTGTTAGACTGTCCAGAGCATTGCGGGATACTTAAGGCTGCCCTTGGCCACCAATAGCATTCCCCAATTATTGTGACATTTCAAAAAATGCCCACAAATATTTTCAAGCATCCCCTCCAGAGGCATTTTTCCTTCTTTCTCTTTACTTCCTTCAGAAACACTGGTTAAAGTGACAGAATTAGGGCTTGGGTCTAGCTGTCTATTCATAGGAAATTAATTAATGTTCATACCTGTAAAAATGGACATGTTAGTATCTACCTTATTGTGTAAGTCAAATGAAGCATGTAATACACAATCCCTGATATACACATAAGCCTTTCCTTGTAAATATGCTAGCTTGCACCAAGCATAAGATATTAACTTTTTTTCTGTTTCTCTGAAAAATGCTTAGATAGGTGAACAGAGTTTTAATTCACTCTTCCATTCCACATTGCTGTAGTCTGACTGCTGTTTATCGAAAAACATAGATAACTTAAAGAAAAATTTAAAAAATTAAGTGTAAAGTAGGATATGGTAGAAAAAATAATGGGAGAGGGAAAAAAACCCATTCTGAAAAAGGTGAGAATTGCAGATCAGTAGTGTTATAGAGTTTCAGGAAGTTCTGTCTCCTTGATTTGTGGGTTCATGGTTTGGAAAATTGATTTATAGATTGGAAAATGATCCTTTAGAATTTTCTTATGGACAGTATTCCCTCCATGAGTGGGAAGTTAAAACAGATAATCCAGAAAGTTCATACCATTGCTGAAGTTTCAGAAAACTTCTATGATTGGATCTACCAAGCTCCAGCATTAAAGACGTGAATGAGTTTAAATTATTCTAGCCTATAGCACTTCTTTATGTATTGTGACAATGCTACACAGTAGCCTAAAGGAGAATCGCTATTCCTGAGTTGATAATAGACCGAACTGTGGCTTCTATCCACTGGGTTATATCTACAGACTCACAGACATATAAACATTTTTGCCACAGAGACTTAACTAAACAAACAGTATGTGTGGATATTCACAAAAGCTTAACTCCTTTTCAAAAGCAGTTAAAATAAAGAGGAGAAGGAATCTTTGTTAACACCTTGTTGAATATGACCATTTTATTTTAGATTTCAGTCTTGTATAAAACTATCCCAGGAGCAAAAATATTTCCTTCATTAGAAAATTTCACCCTACTGGGTATTTTCTGTTTCCCCTCTATACCATTCTCCACCCTGCTCTGGCCTCTGGCCCCTGGGAGGGAAAGCTTTATAGATTATATCATTTGGGCTCCTGGCTCTCTGGTTTACAATGGGTTTGAACAGTAAGAGAGATCAGCAGGAGATGGGTAGATGGAAGAGAAATGAGAGGGAAGTATTTCTTCTCCTGGCTCCTTCATTATATGGTCATGGCAATATTGGCTGCATTTTTCAGTCAAATGCCATAGCTCTTGCTTGGCAGCTTTCTCTTATAGCTAAAGCTACAACTAGTAACTATTCCGGATTCCAACAACCATTCATTTCCTCCTCTTGTCCTTTTAGGACTAGGTATGGTAACATTTCCTCACTATTACTAGCCCTGAGGCATTGCACCATCGCTTGTTGGTCTCCCTAAACCCTGTAATGTGATCTTTATTAAATACTCCTCAAATAGCCAGTTTTCAGTATGCCATCTATTTCACGCTGAAACTCTGACTGGCACCTTTTGAAATTGGCTTGAAAGTCATCTCACAACTACATTGTTGGGCCAATTGCAACTCAGTGGTTCCAAGTGCTGGTGTGGGAATCCAAATGCTTGGGTTGAAATCACATCCTGACCACTTGCTTATCATCTGATCCTAAACAAATTTCTTAACTTTTCTACATCTCAGTTTTCTCATCTATAAAACAGAATGGATACTAGTGGCAACTACCTCATGGGGCAATTTCAATGATTAAAATAGCTTAGAAGGACACCTGGAATATAGCAAATGCTTGGAAATGTTGACTATTTAAATTATGTCTTCATGCACCCTGTATTATCCTTGGGAATAGGCATTGAAATAGTAGTTTAAAAAAGTCAATATATCTAAAGATGAGTGCAGGCGGTCATCACTTCAGTGCTTTCATTTATTAATATTTGGAATTGCAGGTTTGCAGGTAAGTATATTGGACTAATTTCCTCTGGACCTTGGGTGCCGTTTTTAACAACAGTTTTCAAAATTCAGCTATGGTGGCAAATTGAATTGTAAATAGTGAAAAACATGCATTAGTGATAAGACTGGTAGCACACTTAAACAGGTTAACTGAGAAGAGTTTAGTGAAGGGGTGATTTCATAATTTCAACATAAAGGTGTTGGCAAGGTTAAGAGAAACCTGAAAGGAAGGATGAAATATCCTGATACTAGCAACCTCTAGGATGTTATCATTCACAGGTCTGAAGAGCCAGTGGAGAGGAAATAAGGAAAAAATAGGTTTCCTGAATTTGGAGACATCTATAGTGGTAATTGTAAGGAGAACTACCTGAAAGGAGCTGTGGTCTTCAACAGAGGAGCCAGGGGAAAAAAACACTCTACATGTTCCTTCTTCTCACCTTCCAATCTCCTACTGACATCTCTCCTTGGGAAAGAATAGGGAATCCGGTTGACTCAGTCAATAGGGATTAGCTTCCCAGGGAGGCAGAACAGGATGTAGAAGTATAGAGGGGTGGAGCATGGGATGGAAAGATAAATAGAGAATGTCCAATACAACATACAAGACCAAAAGCAAATACAATTTCTTTACTTATTTTTTTCCTACAAACATATTTCTGCATCCCTTCACATAACTCGTCATCAGTTTTGATTAGCATTCTAAGGAATTTTATGGCACAAGAATTGTGAATAAAATATAAACAATGTGTTCATGCAGGTAATAAAACTAGTATTACCCAAAAATTAACCCCATCAAATTTCATTGTATGTGTTCAAAACACCCAAAACACTTTGTCATGGATTCTCCTTGTAAGAATGATGATAATGGTGATGATGATGATGATGATTGCAACAATTATTTATTAACTGCTTACTATGTTATGAGTGTTTTAAATGTATGCTTTCATTTAACCTTGTATCCACTTTAGAAGGAAGGCATTATTACCTTATTTTATAGGTACTCATATAAAGAGGGAGTAACAGGTTAAGAGAGATTACATGATTTGAGACAGTTCATATGGCTCAAGTAGCAGCCTTTAGGCAACATGACCCACCCCTTCAAACTTAACAGTTAGAAATACAGACTGGGCCCAAAGCAATTAGAAAGAAGGAGGTGGTACCAAGAGAGACACAAATCAATGAAAAAGAAAACAAGACTAGAGTAGTAATGATCAACAAAACTGAAGGCTTTTTAAAAAGAATGATTTTATTTTGGAATAATTTTAGCTTTAGAGAAAAGTTGCAGAGATAAAATTATGTATCTCAACCAGTTTTCCCTAATGTGAGCATCTAACACTATTATGATTCAGTTTTCAAACTGAGAAATCAACTTTGGTATGTATTACTATTAACTAAACTCCAGGCTTCGTTTGGATTTTTGTCAGTTTTTTCACTGTCAGAGTTTATAAGAGGAAAAAAAAAAAACTTTAACAACTGATCGAGAAAAAAACGTAATGAAGCTGAACATGGTGGCTCATGCCTGTAATTCCAGCACTTTAGGAGACTGAGGTAGGAGAATTGCTTGAGTCCAGGAGTTTGAGACCAGCCTGGGCAACACAGTGAGACCTCACCTCTATAAATTTGTTTAAAAAAACATAGATGGGCATGGTGGTGCATGATTGTAGTCCTAGCTACTTGGGAGGCCGAGGTGGGACGATTGCTTGAGCCAGGAGGTTGAGGCTGCAGTGAGCTGTGACTGTGACACTGTATTCTGGCCTGGGCAACAGAGCAAGATTCTTTCTCTTTCTCTCTCTCTCTCTCCATATGTGTCTATATACATGAAGAAAATAGCAATAAAATTATAAGAAACATATATGTGTATATATATATATATATATATATATATATATATATATATATATATGTCTCTGTCTCCAGTCCTCCAGTCCCTGACACAGAGCTTCTAAAGCCCTCATAATTTCCTGAGTTGTAGCAATGCTGGAGAATCTTTTTTTTTTCTTTTCTTTTCTTTTCTTTTTTTTTTTTTTGAGACGAGTCTCATCCTGTCTCCCAGGCTGGAGTGCAGTGGCGCGATCTCAGGTCACTGCAACCTCTGCCTCCCCGGTTTAAGCGATTCTCCTGCCTCAGCCTCCCAAGTAGCTGGGACTACAGGCCCATGCCACCATGCCCGGCTAATTTTTGTATTTTTAGTGGAGATGGGGTTTCGCCATGTTGGTCAGGCTGGTCTCAAACTCCTGACCTCAAATGATCCACCTGCCTTGACCTCCCAAAGTGCTGGGATTACAGGTATGAGTCACCACACCTGTAATGTTCTAATACTTGGTCTCTGCCCCAGTACCTGAGACAGAATTCCTAATACCCTTGTAGACAGGGATGCTAGGAGAATATTTTATTCTAATATTTGGTCTTTTACCCTGATTCCTGACACGGAGCTCCTAAGGTCTTTGTAATTGCCTGAATGATAGGAGCATCTGACACAGAGCTCTTAAATTCCTTGGAATTTCCTGAATGATAAGAACATCTTTTGTTGTAATGAGGTGACTCTTGGTGGGCACCTGGCTGAGGGCTGGTCACTAAAAAGACCAAGCAATGATAATAAGCTTGGAGATTTTGGCCCCACCCTCACATTCTTCAGAGAGAAGAGAGGGGGTGTGAATAGTTAATAATTGATAATGCCTATGTGATTAATCCTGCACTATGGGGTTCAGACAGCCTCCAGGTTGGTGAACACATCCCTGGGCTGGGAGGATGGCACATCCCAACTCCATGGGAACAGAAATGCCTGCTCTCAGGACCCTTCCAGACTCACCCAATGTATCTCTGCTTATCTTTATCCTTTATTATAGTCTTTATTAATAAACCAGCAAACATAAGTAAAATGTCTCCCTAAGTTATTTGAGGCCCTCTAGCAAATTAGTGGAACCTGAGGAAGGGGATTGTGGAAACCCTGATTTACAGCTGGTTGGTCAGAAGAACAGATCACAACTGGGGGCTTGTGGATGGCATCTGGAGGGGCCCAGTCATGGAACTGAACTCAACCCATGGGACCTAATGCTATTTCCGGGTATGTGGTGTCATAACTGACTTGAATTAAAGGGTGCCCAGCTAGGATCTGCTAAATAATTGATTGGTGTGTGGGGAAACAGCCCCTACACATCTGGTATCAGAAACACTTTGGTATTTTCCTGTCTCTGATAAACACAAATAAGCAATGATGTTAGTAAAAATAACTAGAAATAGAAAGTTTTTAAAAAATAAAAAAGATATATATATTTTAGGCAGGGATGGTTGTACACTACAATTTCTGGCTTCCTTTACAGTTATGTATAACCCTATGACTAAATTCTCCCCCAATGGAATGAGAATAGTATTTTTGTATGCTACTTTGGGGCCTGGGTCTTCAGATCTTCATGCTTCCTCCAAGTCTTTCTTCTCTGCTCCCCCAATGAGAACAGTGGTCTAAGGAAAGGCAAAGCAGTTATTTGGGCTCCTCAATGACCTCAAGGAGAAGCAGGTTCAAACAACCAGTTTAAAGCATTCACATCATGAGAAAGAAAGACATAACTTTGTCCTATTCATTTATAATTTTTTAAAAATGTATTTGCAGCAAACTGGAAATATAAGGGAACTTCTTTAACTTGATAAAAGAATATCTAACAAAAGCCTATAGCAAGCTTCTACTTAGTAGTAAAAGTTTGAAAGCATTTTTATTAATGTCAAGAATGAGATATGGATGCCCATTATCTTCACTACTATTTAACATTGTACTAGAGATTCTGATATTACAATAAGGCCAGAGAAGGAAATAAGATATATGAGGCTAATAGACAAAATTGTCATTATTTGCAGTACTAGGGGTTAATTTACGTGGAAAATTGAGTAAAATCTATGGTTGTTAAAATGTATGAGAATTCAGCATGATTTTGGATGCAAAATCAACAGTGTTCCTGTAACCAAACATTAAATAGTTTTAGGACAGTTGGACTTCCAAATAGAAAAAAATTAAACTAAATCTGTAAATTACTCATGCCAAAAATATATTAATTCCAGACTGATTAGAGACTTATAGGAAAAACAAAACTTTAATTCTATCAGAAGAAAACATATGAAAATAGCAAACGTTATGAACTTAAGGTAAGAAGGAATTTTAAGCAGTACACCAAAAGCTCAAGGCATAAAGGAAAAGTTTTAATAAGTTATTTTCTGTTATCTCTTCTATCACTCACCGCCTGTCAAAAGACTCGAAAAACAAAAGGCAATATAAACCATAGACAGATGCTACAATACACATATTCAACTGATATAAATAACTTCAAAGCAATGTGGAAAGGATAAACAGCCCAATAGAAGAACAGAAGGTGATTATGAACAAACAATTCATAGAAAAACAAAAACAGCAAACAAATTTATGAAAGGATGCTCAGCGTAGAAAAATAGAGAGAATAACATAACCCAAGATCAGAATTTTTTATAATGTTAACTTTTTGCCCTAATAGCTTCAGATTTTTTTAAAAAAAGAAAAGACCTAAGTTGTTACTGAAAAACCTGAAGTTTCCTTTGTTCCCTGCCTTGTACTACCTGGTTTCCAGATTCACCTCAGGGCAATAACGATCATCCATTGTATGCATATTCTTCAGCCCGTGTTTTTTGATGTATATTTTATATATAAACATTGTTGTATTGTTTTTAGAATGTACTTAGTGGAATTTTTTTAAGTAAAAATAAAAGTGATCACAGCTTGATATTTCATCTTGGGTGGGCCTGACTTCAAAATCCACAATTTTCCCACCATGAATGATTATGTGCCATTTCCTAAACCATGAAGATCTCTAGGTTTCAGACCCAGACTGTTATCCTGTGTCAGCAATCGGGCTTTTTTGGGTGGGATGGGTGGAGTGTGAGGCAGTATAGAGCCATGGATAACAGCCAGGAGTGCAACCCTTGTTAAAATCCCTCCAAAAAACCCAAGCCTCAATACCTGGAAAGACTAAGAATAAGCCTACAACTCATCAGAGACAGACCTAAATTTTGGGAGCAGGGCCAAGAGTCCAGTATCAGAAGAGATGGGAGCAGAAGGAGTAGAAGCGATCAGCAAAGGATAACTCCAGCCCTGCCAGACTGTCTGGGAGGCCTCTGGCCTTTATAAATTTATAGATCTATAGTATCAGCAATCCAGCTCTCTTCAAACACCAGGGAAGGAATTAATATATTCTCCCCTGGAATTAACAATTTATGACTATGTAAGACTTAATTTTTTTCCTTTCATGTCAAGAAATATATATATATGCACATGTGTGTATATATATATTTATACACATATATATGTGTGTATATATATATATTTATACACACACACACACGCATATATATATATATATATATAATTTCTATTCCCATCCTTCCTTTTTCCCTCCTTTTCTCTCCCAGGCTAGTGTCAGCCAACATGTCATTCCCACCTTTTGGTTTAAGAAGCAGCAGATAATAGGACCCCAGAGCAGAGTGATGGACAAGATGTAATCCCACCCCTTTTCGCCCTTTCCAAGAAAAAGTCACCATCCTATTGGCAGGGGCACGGGCAGCTTCAGCTTTTTGATAAAAAAAGAAAGGATCACAGAAAACACTACCCAACAGACCTCACTGTGGGCCTGCCAGATGGAAGCTCGACTGAGGAAAAGAGACGAGCAGGTGAAAATGGCTTGTAGAGAGGTCAGAGAAGTCAATGTAAAAAATGAGACAAAAGTCCTAGGACCATAGTAAAGCTCTTCGGCTTTCATAACCCCACCACAATTGTGTTAGCTTAGCTGGGTCAATTAGCTGCCTACTCTGTCTTCCTGTGTTGTTAATAATGGGCAATATCCTTTCCCTTTAAAAAATGAAAATGAGGGATTTGTGGTTATAGTAAGCTATCATTAAAAGTACATGAATTCCTAAAAGCCTCTGAAAATAAATTAGTCTTCACATTACCATCTGCAACCATTTCACCTCAGCTAGTGATCCCATTAGCCCTTGTGCACTCTAAATAGGAACAGGCTTGGATATTACTTAAGGAAAGATCTCCATGGGAAATAAAGTGGTTTCAAAGATCAAAAAGAGAAATTCCAAAGGTGGCATGTCTACTCTCACATTGCTCCAGAGCCAAGACCCCTATGCCACATGAGGGACACCAACTGGGACATCTCTCAAAAATTAAGACAGGCTCTCCAATGCAAGTCATCAATAAAACTGCAGATGACTGGAAACAGGAAGGGAATCTGCACATTCAGATGCAAGTATAACCTGCTTAAATTCCATCTTTGGGTATCTACTTTCCAATAAATCAGGATGAGTTTAAAACTATTCTCTGGACACCTCCACAGCATCAGATGCTGTTCACACTGCTTCCTCTTAGAAATTATCTTTTCCTCCAATGTAGTGGGTTGAATAGTGTCTCCCCAAAATCATGTCCTTTTCAGGAGCCTCAGAATATGACCTTATTTGGAAATAGAGTCATTCCAGATGCAATTAATTAGGACAGGGTCACACTGAAGTAGGGTGGGTCCTTAATTCCATATGACTAGTGACCTTATAAGAAGAAGAGAAGAAACACAGGGACAGAATATAGGGAAAACTCTATGTGACAATAGACATACAGATTGGAGTGATGTATCTATAAGCCAAAAAATGCCAAGGATTGATGGCATTACCAGTAGCTAAATCCGACATGGAATGCACTCACATTCTCCTTATAAGCTCCCAAGAAGGAACCAATCCTACTGATAATTTGATTTCAGACTTCTGTCTTCCTGAACTGTGTGGGAATAAATTTCTGTTTTAAGCCACTAAGTTGTGGTATTTTGGTGCTGCAGCCCTAGGAAACAAATGTACTTGACTTCCATACTGCCACATTTTTGTCCTCACACTTTCTCTGATCACTATTCTATCTGGTTCTTAAATGATGAACTTTCTCCAGGCTCTGTCCTAGCCATCTTCTTTTTCTCACTCTAATCTCCCCCTGTGTAGTCTAATCTGTACTCATTACTACCATTTCAACCTTCATACAGTTGACTTCTACATTGATAACACCTCTGAAGTCCTATATGTAACCGCCTAACTCACTTCATCCCTTGGCTTTCTCAGAGCACTTCAAACACATACGAACAAAACCAAACTCATTATCTCCCAATCTCATGTTTACACACACACACACACACACACACACACACACACAGTTGACACTTAAGCAACATGGAGGTTAGGGGCACCAACCCCCTATGCAGTTGAAAATCCACATATAAGTTTTGACTCCACAAAAACTTAACTGCTAATAGCCTACTATTGATCAGAAGCCTACCAAAGACATAAACAATTAACTTGTATTTTGTATATGTATTATATACTGTATTCTACAATAAAGCAAGCTAGAAAAAAGAAAATGTTATTAAGAAGATTATAAGGAAGATAAAATATATTGACTATTCATTAGGTGGAGGTAGATCTTCATAAAGGTCTTCATCCTTCTCATCTTTGCATTGAGTAGGCTGAGGAGGAGGAAGAAAAGGAGAGGCTGGTCTTGACATATCAAATGTCACACACACAGCAAATCTGTGTTGTTCAAGGGTTGATATATAGTTTGGATATTTGTCCTTGCCCAAATCTCACATTGAAATTTAATCCTCAATGTTGGAGGTGGGACCTGAAGGGAGGTGTTTGAGTCATGGGTGTGGATTCCTCATGGCTTGGTGCTGTCTTCGTGATAGTGAGTGAGTCCCCCTGACATCTGGTTATTGTAAAGTGTGGCACCTACTTCCCACTCTCTCTTGCTCCCACTGCCACCATGTGAGATGCCTGTTCCCCCTTGCCTTCTGCCATGATTATAAGCTTCCTGAGGCCTCCCTAGAAGCAGATGCCGGCACTATGCTTCCCATACAGCCTCCAGGACTGTGAGCCAATTAAACCTCTTTTCTCTATGAATTAGCCAGTCTCAGGTATTCCTTTATAACAATGCAAGAATGGCCCATCACAAGGATCAAATAAATATGTATGTGTGTGTATATATATATATATATATATATATATATATATGCACACACACACACACACACACATACACTCACATACACACACATACACACACATATTCTCTCTAGGGCCAGGTCAGCAAACTTTTTCTGTAAAGACATAGATAATAAGTTTTTTAGGCTTTGTGAGCCAGGCTCTGTCGCAACTACTCAGCTCTGCATTTACAGCACAAAGTAGCCATACTCACTACATAAACAAATGAGCATGGCTGTGTTCCAATAAAACTGGATTTCAGAAACAGGCAGTAGGCAGGATCTGTCCCATATGCCACAGTTTGCTGGCCCCTGCTCTAAAGGAATTATCCCCCATCAGTTGCATTATCTATTACACCAGCCAAAATCCTGCATTTAACATAACATCTTCCTCCCTATCATGACTCTCTCTTAATATCCTCTCAGTCCTGCAAATTTTACTTCCTAAACAAGCATAATCCATCCACTCATCCTCTTTTGCCTGGATCACAGCACTAGTCTACTGACTTGTCTACTCCCATCCACTGTCAGCCCCTTCCCAGAGTGCTCTATATACCACAGCAGAGTGATCCTCTCAAAACGCACATTGAGCCATGCCACTGACTCTCACTAACCTTCCGTTGTTCTTTTTTTTTTTTTTTTTTTTTTTTTTTTTGAGTCAGAATCTAGCTCTGTTGCCCAGGCTGGAGTGCAGTGACACAATCTCAGCTCACTGCACGCTCTGCCTCCCTGGTTCACCCCATTCTCCTGCCTCAGCCTCTTGTGTAGCTGGGACTACAGGCGCCCGCCACCACGCCTGGCTAATTTTTTGTATTTTTAGTAGAGACGGGGTTTCATCGTGTTAGCCAGGATGGTCTCGATCTCCTGACCTCGTGATCCACCTGCCTCGGCTTCCCAAAGTGCTGGGATTACAGGCGTGAGTCACAGCACCCGGCCCCCTCCTATTGTTTTTATGGCAAGGACAAAACTCCTTAACACAGCCAGTCGTCTCTTTACATAGCTCAGCTGTACCTATCCCTCTAGCCTCACCTTCTACTGTGCTATACATTCCTTTCTTTTCCCCACATACAGCCTGCCTGCCTGCCTGCCTGCCTGCCTGCCTTTTTTTCTTTCTTTCTTTCTTTCTTTCTTCCTTTTTCTCTCTCTCTTTCTTTCTTTCTTGTCTTTCTGTCTTTCTTTCTTTCTGTCTTTCTTTTCTGTCTCCTTTCTCTTTATTTCTTTCCTTCTTGCCTGCCTGCCTGCCCTCCTTCCTTCCTTCCTTCCTTCCTTTCCTTCCTTCCTTCCTTTTTTTTTTGAGACAAGGTGTGCCACTCTGTCACCAAGGCTCGAGTGCAGTGGCAGGACTTTGGCTCACTGCAGCCTCGCACCCCCCACTCCCAAGGCAATCCTCCCACTTCAGCCTCAGCCTCCTAAGAAGCTGGGGACCACAGGCATGCACCACTACACTTGCCTAATTTTTGTATTTGTTGTAGAGATGGAGTTTTGCCATGTGCCCAGGCTGATCTTGAACTCCTAAGCTCAAGCAATCCTCCCGCATTGGCCCACCCAAAGTACTGGGATTACAGGTGTGAGCCACAGTGCCTGGCCCAGGCCCAATTTTTAATTTTTCAATTCCTCTTATTTACCTTTGGGTGCAGGCCTTTTCTCATAACATACATTTCCCCCTTCTTAGTATATTCTTAATTCCTCTTTTCACTTAGTAAATGTTTATTAATCTTTCAGCTCCAAGCCCAAGTACTACCTCCTTGGAGAAGACTTCCCTGACCTCTTCAACTAGGCCATGTTCTTCATTATAATTTATTGTGCACATCTTCTGTGCATAAGCATCAAAGTTGTAGTTTTATGCTTGATGTCATGATAATTTGATTATCTGTCTCCTCTAATAGACTGATTGATTGTAAGTTTCATGAAAGCAGGGACGTTGTTACTTTTGTCCTTCAGTAGGTCCCCATCACCAAGCATAGCAAGAACTCAATGATATGAAATAATACAAATCTTGAGGTGCATAGGGACGCAGCCTCCTCTCTTTGCTTTAACTCTCTCTGTGTTTTAACTAGAGTTGCTCCACTTTTCTCAGTTTCCTACATTGGAATTCCATAAAGACTTCCTTTTTAAAAAATGATTTAATAAGTTTGACAGCCATGAGCTAGGAATTTATTTACCTCTGCAGGGTTTCCAAGTATAAAGCCAAAACTGAGTCGGCAGACACCTGTGCAGGAATGTCATTCCTACAGAAGGAAGCTAGGCTCAGAGTTTGGAAAACTCTCGCCTTTTGTTCAGCTGTGATCATTTCTAATTTTTTTATTTAAAAAATGTTTTAAAATTTCGGTTCTGTTTTTTAACCTCATATTTTAGTTTTTAAAGGTATGACCCCTTTCATATTAATAAGTTTTCTGTGACTAAAAAAGCATCACAGAGATTTTTTTCCTGCCCTAGAGGCCACATGTCTTACTGGACGCCAAATAAAATGAGACAGTTGCAACTGTACAACATTATTGAGAAAAATACTCATGAAGTAATTGAAAATAACAACTATCATCTGTCCATGATGAGCTAATTTGTCCACTGTGCTTGCTTCAAAATGTCTATTTTCAGTGTAATGATGAAATTATATGCCTATCCTCATTAGATCCTGGCATCATATCAAAATTATGTGTGTTGAGCCTGACAAAGTGGCAAATTCTATTTGAGCTCGCTTCTTTTATGTTAAATGTTATACATATGGTGTTTTTAAAAAAGACTCCTTTTATATATTTATGGAAGGTTGTATAGTATCCAAGAAAGATCTTTAAATAGGAGTTGGAAGAGTCAGCCTCTACTTCTGCCTCTGTCACTAACTAGCTTGCTGGCCTTACAGTTAACTTCTCTGCATCTCTCTCTTCACCTATAATAACAGTAGTACATTTCCTACCTTCCTAGAGGGGATGTTATGAGACTCTAGAAATATAATGTGTGTGAAAGAGTTTAAATAATACAGAGCATAAATAGTTAAAACAGTATGCAAATACAAGAAATAATTATTGTTACTATAATTTGTGAAGATCTGTCTTAGTCTGTTTGGACTGCTATAACCTAATACCATAAACTGGGCAGCTTATAAGCAAGAGAAGTTCATTGCTCACAGTTCTTGTGGCTGGGAAGTTCAAGATCAAGGTGCCAACAACTTTAGTGTCTGGTGGGGAATCATTTCTTGGTTCATAGATGGGATCTTCTCAGTGTGTCCTTACATGATGGAAGGGGTGAGGAATGTCTCAGAGGTCTCTTTTATATGGGCACTGATACATTTATGAGGCTCTGCCTCAAGACCTAATCACCTCTCAAAGTCCCCACCTTCTGATACAATCATCTAGAGGATTCGAATTTGAACATATGAGTTTGGGGGACACAAACATTCAGACCATAGCAAGATCCCTTAAGAAGACAAAGTACTATATGGAGAACAGGGAAACAAGTAAAGCACAATGTACAAATTATTGATTAATAATAGTTAACTGATGGCCGAGAGCAGTGACTCACGCCTGTAATCTCAGCACTTTGGGAGACTGAGGCGGGTGGATCACCTGAGGTCAGCAGTTCGAGACCAACCTGGCCAACGTGGTGAGACCCCGTCTCTACTAAAAATACAAAAATTAGCCAGGCTTGATGGCAGGTGCCTGTAATCCCAGCTACTCAGGAGGCTGAGGTAAAAGAATCACTTGAACCCAGGAGGCAGATGTTGCAGTGAGCCGAGATCATGCTGCTACACTCCAGCCTGAATGACATAGTGAGATTCTGTCCATAAAAAAAAAAAAAAAGGTTAATTGATGAGAAAATTTCAAGTTCTTCATAGATAATAGTTAATTAGTGGCCATTAGCACAAACATTGGTGATCACCAGTAAGCAAAATATGAAAATATTTCCAAGTAACTGGATAATTGCCACAATGAAGGCAAAATACCCAGATACTGGAAACCGTCAAGAAAATGGTTTAGAATAATTTAGAGTTGTCCAAAAAAGAAAGGAAATACCAAGCTAAAAAGAATTCATATCACTGCTGATGGAATAAAGTAGCATACTCTTTCTGGAATGAAATGTGGCTCTGCATATTATGGGACCGTAATGGACATAACTTTGGACACACAATGTTTCTAGAAATGTTGCCTAAAACATAATCAGGAATATATTCAAAGTTAGGCACAAAAATTCACAACATCAAAATCATGATGAGATGCCACTTCACACCCAGTATGATTATCAGAAAATAAAACAAAACAGAAAATAGTAAGTGCTGTTGAGGAAGTGAAGAAATTGGAACCCTCATGCATTTCATGGAGTGAGAATGTGATTGTGTAGCCACTATGGAGAACAATATGAAGACTTCTCAAAAAAATTAAACAGAAATACCATATGGTCCAGCAATTCTACTTCTAGATAAAGACCCCAAAGAATTGAAAGCAGAGATTTGAAGAGATATTTGTACATCAAAGTTCATAGCAGCAATATTCGTGATAGACAAAAAGTAGAATCAACACAAATGTCTATCAACAGACAAATGGATAAACAAAATTACTGTATGCATATATTAAGTATTAAGGAATAAAATTCTGAAACATGTTATAAAATAGATGAATAATAAAAACATTATGCTAAGTGAAATAAGCCTGACACAAAGAGACAAACTTTGTACCATTCCACTTACATGAGGTACCTAGAATACTCAAATTCGTAGTGACAGAAAATAAAATAGTAGTTAGCAGGGGTTAGAGGGAGGTGTGAATGGGAGTTTTTAATGAGTGTAGAGTTTCTATTTGGGATGACAAGAAAGTTCTGGAGATGGATAGTGGTGATGGTTGCACAATGTACTTAATGCCACTGGACTGTACACTTAAAATGGTTAAACTGGTAAATTTTATGTTATCTATATTTTATTTATTTTTAAAAAGAGTAATATAAAGCTCATACAGATTTACAAGATAGCATTGTTTCTGATTGTTAAAACAGAAAATAATTTACTGAGCAACACCAGGGGTTGGGTTAAGTATATACAACATACAAATTCAGTGGTATACTGTGTGACCACTGAAAATCATGCATATATCTATAAGAGACTTGCACTAAAATGTTTCCAGCAGCTTCACTCAAAATAGACAAAAACTGGAAATAACTCAGACGTTCATCAACAGGAGAACAGATAACCTAGCCAAATTGTGGAATAGTCATATAATAAATTTCTACTCAGCAATAAAAAAAGATTGAACTACTTAGTGCAACAACATGAACAAATCTCAAAAGCATTATGTTCAGCAAAAGAAGCCAAATCAAAAGCACTACACACTGTATGATTCCATTTAAGTAAATTCAAGAACAGAAAAAACTGAACATTAGTTATCTTGGGGTTAGTGTTGGGAATTAACTGGAAGGTGGGACAGTTCTAGATCTGCATTTTAATGTAGGTCTCATGGTTGTACACATTTATAAATCTCATCAAATTGCACCGTCTGTTTCACAGTAACATTTATGTTAAAAACTTATAAAGAAGGGATGTACATTTTTTGTGGAAATAGTTTTCGTAGTATGGTGCTGGAGGTAAAACAGAAGCAATAACTATGGATAGTTCATGGGGCCAGCAGGATGGAAGGAAATAGGCAGGCAGGGAGAGAGGGAGGGAGGAAAAAGGACAAAACATGGAAATATAATAAGCCTGGAAACTTTGGGTGAAAGAAATATGAATTATTTTTCTCCTTTGTTTTCTGTCTTTCCAAGTCTTCCACATGGAGCATTAATTTTATTTGTGAAGAGGGCAAAGAGTATATTTTTAAAAGTGTAAAATGACACAAAAAAGTGTGACAATCAGATTTTCGTAGAATTCAACTATATATTCAATATTGGTTTATTCAATATTGTTCAGTGGAATAAAATTCATAACGTTAGTATCTTACCTTACATTTCTTCAACCTTTGGTGTCATCAGGAGTGGCAAAATTATTCAAGACAGGTTAATAAGCTTTTAAAACAACAACAACAACAACAAATAAGTGTCCCCCCTGCTGTACAATTTTCCAACACAATGGATAATTTGGAAAGTGCCACATTCTGTCAGTACAAAGAGGAGAAATGGAGATGATCTTTGAGGGAAGAATTGGTCTTGTGTTTTGAGACTACTTTTGTTTTCAAAGCTAGATTTAGGTTCTGGTTTCAGAAAAATCCAATGAAATCTTGAAAAAAAAACAACTTTCATTATATCTTCAAAATTGATTTACAACATGACATATATGGAAAAGGAAAAAAGCTCATAAAATTGAATGTTGGTTTCTTGAAATCTATATATCTGATAATGTGGTGGTTAGACATGTCAAAAATGAAATTTCCCGTTCCTCTTGACAAAATTAAATTTAAATGTCTTTTTCGGTTTTCTATATTTAAAATTTTGAAAAATGGATTGAAGATAGCAAATGTCTGTATCTTCTTTTTTTTCTGGAACTTGAAATAATTTCATGTGAGTGGCCTAATTATAATATGCTACAGTCTGTATCATCTCCTAAAGCAGAGAAAGACTCATTGAGACTTTTTTCATGTTAAACATGAAAGAATTTTAATGCTGTAAAGGTTGTTTCATATAATCTAGTCTAAGGTAAAGAAATGGGTTTTTATCTTATATGTCACTTTTAATGTATTGATTGAGTTGCCTGGCTTGCTGGATTGAAAGAGATTCATTCAAAAGCCCCATACATGCTGAACAGGGCACTAAGTTATAATTGATTACTAAAGATGGGCCTAGCCATGAAAAGCAAATATGGTGGTAAACATGTCAAGAATTTTTTTGTCCCAGCTGATTCATGAGATTAACGAAGCTCAATAGTGCCCATTCTCCTTCAGCATCCTCCTCACTCTCAATGCCAGTTCTTCATCAGGTTTCCTAGTTGATAACATTTACCTACACTCTGTCATCATCTCATTATCTCTTAAGTTTCAAATCTAGCTCTATTGGGGCTTATCACTCCCGTACTAATTCCTGGAAGCCATTGAAACACATCTGTTGGCATCTCATCTCTGCAGACCTCAAAGTGTCAATTACGCTGTAAAAAAATGCAATGTTAGATTATTTGAGGCCCCATAATTATAGGCACTCTTTAATTACAACCTATTTGAACCAAACTCTGACCATGATTGTCCAATTCATTCTATCAGGTATTAATTTGGGGATGGATGGCTCATGGTGCATTTGGGGGAAGGTATTTTTTAGATACTTTTGATAAAATTGTCTAGACATGATTATCCTTTAACAGGTTTCCACTTGCCTGTTGTCAATTCTGCTACCAATCCAAAAAGGATTTCACCTCTTCAGATCACAACTTTGAGATGAGGTCCTGCTCCCCTTTTTTTCCTTTTCTGCCTCTTTCTCCACATCCTAACCATTAGTGTCAGTTGCAGTTTTTTTAGAAGAAGCAAAATCATGCCAAGAAAGGATATCAGTAAAATCTCTATATGGATGCTAAAATTCTCAAGGATAATGATAAAATTCATGTATAAAGCCAGATGCGGTGGCTCACACCTGTATTCCCAGCACTTTGGGAGGCCGAGGCAGGGAGATCACGAGGTCAGGAGTTCGAGACCAGCCTGGCCAAGAAACCAGCATGGCTAATATGGCGAAACCCCGTCTCTACTAAAAATACAAAATTAGCCAGTCTTGATGGCGCATGCCTGTAATCTCAGTTACTCGGGAGGCTGAGGCAGGAGAATCACTTGAACCCAGAAGGCGGAGGTTGCGGTGAGCCAAGATCGCACCATTGCACTCCAGCCTGGGCAACAAGAGCAAAACTCTGTCTAAAAAAATAATAATAATATGAATGGCTACTTCATAGGCAGCAACCTGAAGGCTGTTGGTTGCCCATTTTTATGGTTGTTTATTGATTGTATGCTAAACAAGGGGTGGATTATTCAGGCCTCCCCTTTTTAGACCATACAGGGTAACTTCCTGATGTTGCAATGGCATTTGTAAACTGTCATGGTGCTGGTGAGAGTGCAGCAGTGAGGATGACCAGAGGTCTCTCATCACCATCTTGGTTTTGGTGGGTTTTGGCCGGCTTCTTTACTGCAACCTGTTTTATCCGCAAGATCTTTATGACCCATATCTGGTGTTGACCTCCTATCTCATCCTGTGACTTGGAATGCTTAACAGTCTGGGAATGCAGCCCAGTAGGTCTCAGCCTTATTTTACCCACCTCCTACCCAAGATGGAGTTGCTCTGGTTGAAACGCCTCTGACATATTCCCCCCTCTCTTTTACAAGAGAATTTTCTTTTTTTTTTCCCGGGACAGTGTTGCTCTGTCACCCAGGCTAGAGTGCAGTGGCGCAATCTTGGCTCACTGCAACCTCCACCTCCCAGGAGAACTCTTAATCTTAGGGGTTGTAGAGAGACAAAGATCCGTCTTCTGTAACTTCTTCATGCTGAACAAGGGTGATAATATTCCTACCTAACTATTGGGTCTGTTGTATTCAGGATAGAAAGGAGCTCAGTCAGAAAGCCATGGTTGGCAAGGGTCACTTATAATTTTTGAGTTCTGACAAAAGGTGATATCTGGAAGATTAATAAGCGCTCAATGTAAGAAAACGGTGAGTAAGCTTATCCTGCATTCCTACACATAGAGTACAACAGCAATATATTCCACAACAGTAAAGCAAAATAAGTAAAATTATCCAAGTAAACTAAATTAGAAGGCTTTCTATGAACTGGGTTACTGTTGGAACCAAGCTGTTATAGAGTTGCTAGCTGATTACAATATGCCCAGAATTAGAATATTGGTTCAGATTCTTACATTACCCATCTTTCTTGTTTCTTTTCAGCAGCAGCCAGAGATCACTGATTACTTCACAGGAATACTCAAGGTCAGCCTAAAAAGCAGGAAAAAAACTTAAAAAAAAACTGATAAAACTAGAATCTAATAACAGGTGTACCATAGTTCTTGAAACGTAACTTTTTCTCTCCAGTTTCCCATTTTTGCTAAAGGCAAATCATAATAGAACTGATTTGTTTGAAAATATAAGCCTTAGTTTTATACTTGGCCTGATTATTTGTATAAAGTGCAGCAAGAATAATTATTTTTCACATAGGCTTTTTAAATTGGCTTTGATGGAACTTTGTTCCATAGAAGGAATTTTAGATAAGACTTTTTTAAAGTCAAGCCCAACCGTGGGTTTGTACCCTCAAATACCTGTGAGTTGGGTAAATTCCTTTTCTCTTGAGGTCCCTTACTTAACACAGGATTCTTGAGGAATCCTGTGAGCATGCCATTCCAGTCAAAGCCTTTGTAAAATAACCAGTTTCTCCAATTGTGCCCTGTTGCAAAAGGAAACAGATTCTTATTGCACTTATACAAAGAACTGTATTGCCATAAGTTAAAAATACTCACAAATAGTTCTCAAATTCTGGAGAAATTAGGTAAAGAGAGAAACAAATATGCTCCAAATTTTGTTCACAGGAGTATACTTTACTCAATTGCTACGAGCTGGAAATAGCTCAAAATAAAAGTTTTCTTGACTCTGAAAAACAGAGCGAAGGATCAGCAACGTTTTAAGCAAAAAGTAAAAAAATGTTAATTCAGTCTTCCATTAGTCCATTCAGTTAACTCCAATTCTGCTTGATAGTCATGAACATTCTGGCTTTCCATGAGAGCCCTGAAAGTTTTTTTCTCTATTCTAATGTCACAATCACCAAAGTTATCAGAAACCTGCATTTAATAACACCTGTTAGAGTCCTATGGCTGATTATAAACCAGCTTTTAAAAAGGATCAAAACAAGACAACAGTTGTCTATGGATGATAAAATGTCTTAGGAGAGCTGCTATTAAAGCCACAGTTGAAAAGGAAATATTGGTTACTTCTGTGGCATATAACAATTTTATATAACAATTATAATTATTAATAACATACATTAAGCCATATCAGATTTATAGGAGTTTCTCATAATTTTGGAACACAGACCAATAACACATTTATACAAATACAGCCCAAAGAAAAGCAAACATCATTTCATATTTGACACTGCTTCCTGTATGACTTTTATACCAAATAAGCCAAATTTCACCTTTACATTAGTGTACTATTAATGTTAAACTCCAATTTTTAATAAAACTTTATACATAAATCTATCCAATCTTAATCAGTTTGACCATAAGATAAGATTTTTATAAACCTTCTATAACCCTTTACAGATTTCTCATAAAGAGCAGATGAGTACTCTTAGAAAACCTTGTTGTGCTTTTAGTCCACGGCTCAATTTATGGAAAAACTGAGTAATACCCCTTTAGCTTTAGCCGGTATGTTCACACACAGAATTTTTTTACAAGATTAATTTTTCACAAACTTTTCACAATTTGCTCAAACCTTCAGCTTTATTCTATCTAACTTAAAACAATCCTTTAACCTTTTAATCTAGGCAAAAAAAAAAAAAAAAAAAAAATCCACATTTCCATGCCTTCTTATAATCTTTTACAAAAACACATTTCATTTTCTTTACATACCTTGCATGTAAAACTGTTTCTTCAGTAGTCTCAGTTACGTGGTATAATGTTAATTCTTAGCAACTTTTACCAATAATCTTTAAAACTATTTTTATTTCCCAAAGATTACTAAATCCGTGTGAACCAAAAGGCATTACACTTTTTACTTTTCTCACAAAATACTTAATTGGTTATTATTTTTAAGCCAATTAAAGCTCTTTCATATATAAACATCATACACATAATACATATAAATACACAGGCAGACAGAACAAGATCCAGTAGTTGTAAGATTTTTCATTCACCAGTTCGTTAATTGGATTACTGACTTTAGGGTGCAGCCTTTGGAGTAACAGGGTCAGGAAAGTATGCAGTGTTTAGGGCCTAATAAGCAAACACAGTTGGAAGGAAAAACAGATCTCCAAAAATTAGGGGTCCTCTTTTTTTTTTTTTTTTTTTTTTTTTTTGAGACAGTCTTGCTCTGTTGCCCAGGCTGGAATGCAGTGGCATGATCTCAGCTCACTGCAACCTCCAACTCCTGGGTTCAAGCGATTCTCCTGCCTCAGCCTCCCGAGTAGCTGGGATTACAAGTGCCTGCCACCATGTCCAGCTAAATTTTGTATATTTAGTAGAGACGGGGTTTTGCCATGTTCACCAGGCTGGTTTTGAACTCCTGACCTCAGGTGATCTGCCTGCCTCATCCTCCCAAAGTGCTATGATTACAGGTGAGAGCCACCGCACCCGGCCAAGGGTCCCATTTTTATACCAGATGCTGGATCCCCAAAAAAGAGGGAATCAGCCCATCCCAAAACCATATTTCCTACCTAGTTATTACACACTAAAGCTCTCTCATAATGCAAAGTAATTTCTGATAACCCCCAAAATCAAAAACGTCAGATAACATAATGCAAAAGAGAACAAAGCCTTAGACTTTGAGAGGGATCTATCTATCCACTTCCAATTCCTGGGGTTTCATGAGGAAAACAGAGGTTTTTCCCAAAACAGGGTCTGTGGTGCCTCGTCTGCTTTTCCTGAGTCCCAGCCTGTTAGAGCTTGAATATACGCTTTTAATTAAGCTGACTTTTAACCACAGCACTCTAAAAAATAGTCCTTTTGATATTTCTTTTTACCCAATTTTAGTCAGGCCAAACGGCTGATAAGTCTGGCTTTTGAACTTTACCAAAAGTAACCTCACAGGTGCTGGGAGAAAGGAAAATTCAAGACAGTTTGTGGCAGGGAAGAGAATCAACAAATGGCAAAGGTCACACAGATAAATATTAAATAAGAAAGGACCTCATTCTCTAAGCTGGGAATTCAACCTGGGCCACCATTGTGCTGGCAGAGACCAACAGAAATCACGGCCACGTGGTTACAAGGTTAAGCTCCCAAGGACATTTTTCAACATGTGGTCTCTGGCCAAGATGATCACCCTGAGTAATAGAAAAGATAGGAAAGAGAAAGAGAGAGAGAAAAGCATTGCCTGTAGCAGGGTGGGGAAAGTGAGCAGCTCACAGAGGCCAGAGAAAGACCCACCCATCCCAGTGACACTAAAAAGACCCACCTATCCCTGTGACACTGAAAAGATCAGGCAGCTGCTTGTCAGTGGTGAAGGGATCTTTTCCAGCAGTCCCATTAGCTCTCAAGTTTTCCCTTTTAGGGAGAAAAAAGCTCCCTATGTCCCATGGTCCTGTACATGCCTAATCCTGTCACCCACAGCTGTCAGCAAACTGTAAGGTAGATTAATTCAAAGACAATAACAGTTAACATTCCATGGTGCCAAACCCATTCTTATCCAAAAGGGACTTTACTGAGAGGGACTTCTAACCCCCTGAATCTTACAGAGGACTCTAACCTTCCTAAGTTGGGCCTCAAACCCAAGTTTGGTCAAGCATCCTTGCCTTTTATTGAGAGGAGCCTTTAACCCTCTCTGTCTCAGGAGAGACTCTAACTCCCCTAAGTTGGACCTCTAGACCAATCCGGGTATATGCAACCCTTTACCTGGGTATATGCACCCCACTTACCCAAAATCAGCCAATTGGTGTGTGCAGATGATGTTCCTTTAGGTCATGGATCTCATCAGTATTCTCCCTTCCATGGTCACCAGAAAGATATTATCAGACCCCACCACTTACCCAAAATTAGCCTTTCGGTCAGGGGTTTCCTTAGTATTGTCCCTTCATGGTTACCAAAAAGATGTTACCGGAAAGGGGTCCCCAATCCAGACTCTGAGAGAGGGTTCTTAGATCTCGTGCAAGAAAGAATTTGAGCCAACTCCATAGAGTAAAGCGAAAGTACGTTTCTTAAGACAGTAAAGGAATAAAAGAATGGCTACTCCACAGGCAGAGCAGCCCCAAGGGTTGCAGGCTGCCCATTTTTTTCTTGATGATATGCTAGACAAGGGGTGGATTATTCATGCCTCCCCTTTTTTGACCATATGGGATAACTTCCTGATGTTGCCATGGCATTTGTAAACTGTCATGGCACTGGTGGGAGTGTAGCAGCGAGGATGACCAGAGGTCACTCTCATCACCATCCTGGTTTTGGTGGGTTTTGGCCAGCTTCTTTACTGAAACCTGGTTTATCAGCAAGGTCTTTATGACCTGTATCTTGTGCTGACCTTCTATTTTATCCCAACTGAGAATGCCTAACACTCTGGGAATGCAGCCCAGTAGGTCTCAGCCTTATTTTACCCAGTCCCTACTCAAGATGGAATTGCTCTGGTTCAAAGGCCTCTGACAAAAGGAGGAGACTCCAACATCGAGATAAAGAGGACTTCATGAATAACAGGACTATGAACCCCTGGAAACATTGTGTAAGGAATTGGGAGAAGGAAACAAAAAGAAACGATTAACTGGGGAGCAGCAGATGAACAGACGAGTCTGGTTATTAGAGTATAAAAGAGAATATTTGCAGGGATATCTGAAGATGATAAAGATAACAGGCAAGAAATTAACCTCCAAGTTTTAGTAGAAATTTGATCAAGGGGCAGTTTTTGCACTGACACTGAAATCGCCCCCATATTTGGAGAACTTCTGCATTGGCCTGCACTAGGATTCAAGTATCTCTGCAGGTAGAGTGGGCAGAGCTGCCAGATTTAGCAAAGAAAATACAAGGTATCTAGGAAAATTTGAATCTTTCATAAACATAAAATAACTTTTTAGTGTAAGTATATGCCCTGCAATACTTGGGACATATGTTTACTAAAATATTATTCTTTGTCTGACATTCAGACTTCACTGAGCATCCTGTATTTTATGTGGCAACCTTGGAGTAAGGAAAGGAAACGAAGCAGATGCCGAGCAGTACTGATCACAGCTAACATAACAGGCGGCTAATTAGGGCAGAACCAGATCTGGAACTGAGTTCTCCAACTTTCAGTCCAGTGCACCATTCTCTGACCCTAGAGTTCAACTTCAAATTTTGTTATGAAGTTAGCTTATCTATCCCACCAATCACCTTCCCAGTTTTTGTCTCTGGAAGGAGGGTATAATTGCCATCTCCAATAAATAGGGGGAAGAGAATCTTCTTGAATCACACCCTCAAGTCTGCAATTCTGATGTTGCTGCTGAAAGAATGTGTTCCTAATTTTGCAAATCAGGAAGGAAGGTGACACCCGTTAAGAAGTATCAAATGAAATATTTAAATGTATTTAGATTTCATATGCTCAGGTTGAGGAAACCATAATACAACTGATTATGGAACCCCTCGGGGTTTATAGGAAAGGCTGCTTCTTTTAGTGAGTAGTGAATAAATACCAAAATGAAGTACTTAAAATTGTTTTAGAGTACACCTCAATGCAGAGCCAATAAATTAATAAAACCTGATAAGTTTTCAGATCCCTCGAGGGGTGAATATGCAGCCTGAAATACATAGAATTCACAGCAACATCACAGAACGGTGAAAGTTAATTTTTTTATTCCCC
Source organism: Gorilla gorilla gorilla (assembly GCF_029281585.2). Classification (NCBI taxonomy): domain Eukaryota; kingdom Metazoa; phylum Chordata; class Mammalia; order Primates; family Hominidae; genus Gorilla; species Gorilla gorilla. The sequence continues at coordinate 36,995,214 of NC_073233.2, read as the reverse complement.
ATGTAGCAAGGCCCAGCTAATTTTTCACTGCCAGCTTTTCTTTAAAATATGTATATATATATATATATTTCTTGTACCTATTGCTTAATAGTGATTTTGATGTCTTTTTTTCAATTGCTTTCGAGGAATTCTAACTTACAAATAAAGAGATGTGCAGATGGCTTTTATCTTATTCACTCAAGTATTTTCAGTGCACTCAGTAATCAGTGGGGTACACTTATCCTGGTGTTGGGGAGGGAATTGCATACCCAGCTCCTATTACTGTTCATAAATTATTGTTCCCATATGCACCATCCTGAGAATGTACCCCAGTGGGCTTTGTTTGGGATGTGTATTCCTGCAGTTGGTGGTGCTAGGAATCTCACCAGAAATCTGGAAAAGACCAATTAAAAGGCAAATCCTCTCTTCCCATTTCAATAATGCTGACCAAAGCAACTGAACATAAGGAGATAAATGTGAATTATTTTCTATGTTTTGCATAAACACTGTAAATTTTAAAATACATGTTAATACTGAACGAACATAATGTCCCCTGGAGAGTTCTGTTTACAAACCATTTAAAGACACATCATTTAGACAGCCCACCTTCATAATTCAAATGACCTCAGATATTTTGCATTAAGGCAGTTCTGATACTTAGGACTTGAATGCTCACAGAATTAAGTAATAGCATAAAGAAGCTCCTGTATTTATTTAGAGAGCAAATTAGACTTTGACACGGGTAATAGCAGCCACACCAGGGTCCACTCCTTTATAAGATATTTTAGTTAATCCCTCTCTGATTGAATCAAGTTGCAATGTAGTTACTGCTGATTTCCAGGATTCCAACTTGGGGGTAGGTCTATGTCATGGGGCTTACATGGGTGCCCATAAAGGTCTGTGGAATTGATGCAGTCTTCTACTTATTGGTTTCCTGGGTATACCCGATGGAATAGTATACCATTTCTACCCTTAAGTAGCTCTCAATACGGTGAAGACTCTTGAAAGATGCAACCAGGGCAAACAAAATGATGTTGACTGGAATACAGAGGACTCTTCAGTAAGCTAGGTATAGTTTTATGTCTAAGTGAACCATGCCAGGAGCCCTCCTGAATTACCACCAGAATATAGTTTCAGATCATTCAGCGTTTTTTCTTCTTCTTTTTCTTTTTTCTTTTTCTCTTTTAGAAGCACTGATCTTAAATATCAGGGGAAAACATTTCAATTTTTATTTGTTTGTTTTCTTACAAGGACGGTTCCTTTTTTTCACAAATAAAGATTTCTTTCTGAAGAAATGTCTTTGTTAAAACAGCCAGCACTTCAATTCAAAACAAAACAAAACAAAATAAAATAACTTAACCACACAATAATATACAATGACGGGTCAAATAAAAATAAATACCCTAGCTCAAAAATGATACAGATAGAGTTGTCACTCAAATGGAAGAAAGAGAAATATTTTGGTACTAGCAATGAACCTTGGTTCTAACGATCTAAAATATGCTGCCAGATTCATGAGTATTTTGCTTCTTTCTACATATCTATTTTATCTTTATTAAGGAAGTTGATGAAGCCTTTGATGTTCCAAAAACACAATATGGAATGAATTAAACATCATTTTCAGAGTCATGTGTAAAGATTTGGACTTGTGATTTTTTTAATCCAGCCAACCAGTGTCCAAAGCATTTTTCATTATTATTAACATCTTCTCCCACCAATTTCTTTCCCAGTCTGGTACCTCATTCTGATTAATGGACTAGTAGCAGGGACTACTTTTTTAAAATGATGTTTCGCTTAGAGCATCTGTTTATGTTTCAACAAAACAAATAAAGGCAGGCATATTAAAGAATATGGTGTTTTAGCACAAAGAAAACAACCAAGATTAGAGGAAAGTTAACTGTTCCCTGGGGAGAAACCCTAGTGGTTAAACTGTTTCATCAGCGACAATACAGAAATTGTTTTAATGGTGTTTTGAACATCTTATTCTTGCAAAAATAATACTCATGCTCACAAAACATAAAGGTTGAAATCAAGGCTGTCCATTTGTAAGGTTGGCATTTATTGAGTGCAATATTTTATAAAGTCTGTTAAAGCCAGTAATGTGAGGATATAGAAACTATGATACACCTTCATACTGGATCAACTATTTCTCATGCTAAACTGATTAATACTATGGAGAACAATGACTGTTATTCAGGATATGAAGAGAGGTTTACTTTACAGTCTTGGGTTCTTGGGCAAAGCAACATCCCAAAGCTTATTTAATAGCAATTGAGAAATCACACAGGACACAAAACTGAAGTCTTCTATTTATTTAAAAGCAAAAATACACCAATGGCATTTGTCTTTGTTTTCTCTTCCCAATTAAAACTACAGCATTTCTTTCTTGCTGTTTTTATTTTTCAGGCCTCAGTTTTAAAATGTTAACTCTACTAAATATTTTTGGGGAGGCACTTACCCCACATACTGAAATCTTCTGCAGTTTTTCTCTGTGTTAATAAAAAAAAAAAACCTGTAGCCATTAAATGCATGCTGTCGTCACTAGATTACCTTGTAGAAACTTCAAGATTTGTCACAGCAGCAAACTCTATCATGTGCACGGCCATGTATAAACAGACAGGGCAAAAGCCACCACAGGAAGAACATCCATGTTAGAGTCTTTAAAATTTCTTTCTCCGTTGGTCTAAACTACAGATTGGTGTCCTTCCATTAAATGCTTTGGTTTGCTTTGATAAAGGCTGTTTGTCACAGCCCGTGTTTGGGGGCAGAAGTTCTTGGGTAAAACTTGTCATTATTTATGTACAAGAAAGAAAAACCTTGTCTATTAAATTAATTAGAATGTGGCCTGAAAAGGAATATTTTTGATCAGTGAAAACAGAAGTCTTCGGGTAAAGGGAAAAAGAGGCAGAAAGGTTCAAAATACAGGGCTGCATTGTTTGCAGAAAGCCTGCTGCTTCTTTTATGCCTAACTGAACCATGCCAGGAGCCCTCTTGAATTTCTACAAGAATACAGTTTCAGATCATCTGCATTCAGGGCCAGAGTCATGGCCCTGGAACCGATAATTGCCTCTGACAGGATTTAATTACCTTCTCTAGGACCTTTTCTCTGTTTGATTGGAGACCACCCCCTGCCTCCGATCAAATCAGACAGTAATAACACGCTGAAGCGCAGCAGCCAATCACGAGTCAAGTCTGAACAGTGACCTTGCTGAGTCGAAGCTGATTGGTGGTGTCAGCCTTGTCAACGGTGTCAGTGAACCATCAAACAAGAAAGAGCGAGGGGGGAGCGGAGGAGAGCAACGGGAGATAAGAGAACAGCATTAATGCTAATGGAGGCTGTCAGCATTCAAGGCTCCAGGCCGCCTTACAAGCGGCCTTGCACAAAAACAAAATATTAGAGAACTCATACAAGTCTAAAATATTCAGAAGGGGAACATTTTCGCTTCTCCAGTTTGGGGAATCTATTCAAGGTATAATTCACATGCAATTCAGATAAAGTGACAGATACACGCACATGACGTGACAGAATAATTTTCATGAAAAGAAAAAGCCCCACAAAACTTATCCAGATGAATTTGGGGGGCAAGGGGTGGGGGTATAAACTACGTGCATGACTTTTTTTTTTTTTAACTATAGCACTGAGAATGCTGGTATTTAAGATGCACCACAAAACTCTGCTTTTAAAATTAACCTGACTTAGCAGTCACTATATTACTTATGACCATTTTAGTGTGGAATATGAGCCTACCTGTAATATTAACAAAGAATAATACACTCATTAAATGGCCAGTCTTTATGTACATACAATTTTAAGATTACTTATAGTAATGCATAATTCTGGTGATCTGCAAAAAAAAAAAAAAATCGTTTAAGACATAAAACTTGGTTAACCTCTGTTCTGTTAAAAAAGGTTCTTTTCCCCACAAAAACAACATCATGGCATCAGTGAGTTAGAATATGCAGAAAGTCTGTTACAAAATGGTAACAAACTGAGATCTGGAAAACATGTAGAATGCGTCATTAGTTCTGTACTAATTTGGAGCTTAATTTATTCATTACATTCATCTATAAATGAAATAATCTTCTCCATTGCATTTATTTTGTTTCTGACTCACCTACTTCTTTACAAATGTGGAATCCAATACAAAAAAATGTGTTTACAGAGGTGTATTGTAATTTCTCTTAATTTGGAGCCTAAAATTCAGTTATATTTAGAGAAATAGAATGTTTACCAATTGTGATTCACAGTATATTTCTCACAAATTTTTAAAGAAAATTGTGGTCTAATTTAACACCTTTCAAAAGAAGACATACTTTGTTATATGACTGTCAGGCTTTGCTAAATGGAATATTATTTTTCAAAATAGTATCGGCTGATTCAAGTTTAAGACAAACTTCTGCCACATCTCTACAGATATACATTTCTTTGAGCAGTTTTCAGCTTCAGCAAGGATTTTTACCTAAACAGCCCTTGCAGAAGTTGATTCAGTGTTTTTGATTCTATTGTTTAAACACCTCTCCCATGTATTTAAATAAAGGAACATGTATTTAAATAAAGAATAGATTTCTTTTTTGTATATCTACAATTATTTTCCTTTATGGTTATGGAGTTTAAAAGATAGTTTAATTAACATATACCTAAATCATATTTTTATACTGCATTGGAATTTATAAGGGACTTTTTAAGATGATATAATTATTTCAAGTTTTGAAGAACTATTTGCAACAACCTACAGGGATACAGTGCTACTTTGAAAAGATTGTGTATTTTCAGAGCCCCTTGGTTTAAGAAGTCATCTAGGGGAAAAATGTATCTTACACAAGAAAGCAGAAGCTTTACAGTCTGGTTCCAGCTTTGCTATTGACAAGCTGTCCGATTTGGGTCAAGTCATTTTATCTCCATGGGTATTGGTTTCCTCAGCTTAAAAAGGCAGTTAACATGAGGTTACCTAAAGTTAAAAGTATGTAGAGTAGAGGTATAATTAGCATGCAGACATAATAACAGAGTCATTTCACTTCTCAGGGACACTAAAAAAGCTTCTTCTCTGCAACTCAGGGTTGCTGAGTTTCTCTGCCTCTATTTCCTCCAGCCCCTTCCAGTCACACAACCTCACACTACTTAACATACACATTCACACTCATAGCTCTTATAACCAGAATTGAGATAGGCAACAAGTAGTCACCATCAGTGTCAGGACTAGACCCCACACCTGCTAAATCTTACCCTTAGGTTCTTTTAAACCCCACTTTTTGACACTCAGAACTAACAAATTATATTAGAGTTAAGTGTTGATCTTTTACTGCAGTGCATTTAAGTATTTTTCATTTGTAGACTCCACATCCATCATGAGATCTTACCTGTGTAACAGAGCAGATGCTTAACAAATGCTTTTTACAGGCTATAACAAAATTAAACAAATCTAGTCTGGAGTGATTATCATCAGTGTGAATTATCACTCACTGTTGGCCACTATTTTCAAGTCTAGAATATACAGAACTCTAAGAATGAGGACAAATTTTATTTAGCTATTTTGAAAATGTTCAAGAGAGCAAAACAGAGAAGTACATGTACATTCCAAACATGAGAAGGTTTTTATGTCTCCAAGCAGGTAGTCAATAACATTTTATTTCAATGGAGGATACTACACTCTCAAAAGACTATCTACCCTCAATTGTGAAGGGAAGGGCAAATTTTCAGTCTGTCCTCCTGTTATCCCATCTTTAACCTGTTCAGATCAGAGCAGCTTTCACAGAATGAAGAAGAAAGAAGTGTCATGCCTTATTTCATTTCTTTAGCAACAATGTTATCATTCTCACCCTGGAAAGGTGAATAATTAATACCCATCTGACTCCACCCAATTAAGTCTACATTTGCCTGTTCTGTTCATTTGAAAATACTTTCCTTTAGAGAAAATAGCCATTGCTTATCTTCACAGTTTATATTTCTTAAATGGACACTTTTGGAATTAAAGTGATTTTATCTTGGTTTTAAAAAGCCTTTCCCTTTTTGTGCTAATCATTAGGAATCAATGACAAAGCCTATTATTTTTCTAAATGGGAGAAAGAATATTAACCAATTCCTGGGTTAAGATTCTTATAAAACAGATAATCAAGCCCCTTGTAATCCTAGGGTATGTTCCTTTTTTTTCTAGAGAGATGGGGGAAAAAAACTTTTTGGTCCTTTAAAAACTGAACACAGACACACAAAATTAGAAATTAAAGAAAAGCTGTGCGACAAGGGCTTATATCTTGGTTGCTGTTTCAGAATGATCCTTGCATAATCTGAGTTACAAAACAGAGTGACTCTAATTGCAAATTCAGTCACTCCTTGACTGAAGTTCAGAAATCAATTCCCAGTAAAATATGACACTCATTCATTCAAAACAATAGAATCGTCAATATTTCACCATCAACAGCCTAGTTAGGACCTATTTCAGTACAATCCAAATTCAGTTCTTTTACTCTGCCAGGCAAATCCTTTTTATCCCATGTAACTCTTTCCAATAATCCAAAACATGTTGGAAAATTAAACAAAATCATGAGGTTGCCAAGACTTGTAGGGAGAATTTCACTCAAACACTTCTGATCTCAGACTTCTGATTTTTTCCTTAATTCATATTGATTGTCAACTTCACTTCTATCCTTGTGGCTCGGCAATTTAAATGTAGATATAAATCATCCGAGGGAGAAGGAGAGAGAGTAATGTGGACCAGGGACAGGGCAGGAAGAGGGTAAAAGAAGATTCAGGTTCAATTAGACGGTCTAGAATCTGATCTGAGATTGTAGAATCCTGAAGTTTACTTCACGTACAGCAACTGAATGGAAATTACAATACAATTTTCCAACAGACTCCACTTGGTATCATTTTCTCTATCCCTCAAAGATTCAGAGAAATGACAGAACTCAGATATGGAATTGGAAACCAAATGTAAATAAAAAACTGGTAAATGGATAGTTTTGAATCAGTGAATGTTTCTGACACTGAAATTCCCAAGTTTTGACCCCTAGCTCTGAGTTTACTTCTCCTTTGGTGACCTTATCAGGTTACTGACTGCTAAAATCTCAGTTTCTCTTTCTAAATTCTGCACTCTGAGGTATTAAGAAATGATTCTTACTTTTTGTTGTGAACTTTTAAGATACCTAAATAAAATACCCAAGGCTTATATTGTTTTGTCACATTATTGTTGTTACTATTACAACAATGTTGGGGTTTGCCTGTGTGTTTCCGAAGGGGTGTTTCTAAAAAGAATACATCTGATTAAGTGCACTGTTTATTTACTTCAGGATCCACATTTTAAAAGACTTGCACACAAAAGGCTTAGAAATGCTTCCAAATGAAAAACTCTAGTCAAATGATTACTCAGCTGGCAAAATGGAAATTTCAAGTTGCATAGACAGCTAATTGTGGCCTGCCTGTGGAATGACACGTCTATAATTTTTAGTTTTGTGTGCATTGAAAGCCAGTCACCTTGACATTCAGTGGTCCATTATCCACCGGCCACCAACCATATGATGTTGTTCAAGGAGTGACAGGCACTTTCCATTATGGGTGATGAAACACACCGTGCTTTATTTGGATAAAGCTGTCGTAAGGAAAAAAAGAAAGTCAGGTGCCTACTCCTCCCCATGAGCAACAATGACACTAACACACCTTTAATTCCAGAGGATGAACTTCTTTGTTCTTGTATAGTAACAACCATCAGTTACTCTTGGTATTTGTTGCCAACATTTTTGAAGTGCTTTAATATGTCACAATCTTAGCCTTTTAAATATAAATTTCACCTCTTAATGTCAAGAGCTCTCACCATTAAATTATATTATGTTGGAAGAATTTGAAACCTGATAAAAGCCTGCATCCCAGGGAAAGTTTAACATATTAGTTCTTTGCCTATTTTTCCCCTCAAAGCTATCATTTCGATAGTTCCAAGGTTTTATGATGTGGGGGAATATTATTAAACCCAGAGCCAGGAGATGAAATCGTAATCGCAGTTGTGAACTAATAGGCTGTTGATTTTGAAGAAGTATATCTCCTCTCTGAGCCTCAAATCTTTAAAATAAAGAAGCTGGAACAGATGCTCTCTTCATTTTTGTCTATCCCTGGAAGTTCCTATTTCTGTATTAATATTAAAGTCTTGATAATAAAATTTTCCTGGCTGCAAATAAGACCAAACTTCATTTGTCACATAGAGCAGTAAGGAAGTCAGTAGTCTCCCCTATCCAAGGTGATATGTTCCAAGACCCTCAGTGGATGCCTGAAACCAAGGATAGTACCAAATCATATATAATACCATATTTTTTCCTGTACATACCTATAATGAAGTTTAATTTATAAATTAAAGTGAAATACGAACAACAACAATAATAAAAATAGACCAGTTATAACAATATACTGTAACAAAAGTTATGAAAATGTGGTTTCTCTCTCTTGCTTTCTCTCTTCCTCCCAAAATATCTTCTTTTACTGCACCTTGGGTAACTGAAACCAAGGAAAGAGAAACAGTGGGTGAGTGAGGACTACTGTATTCAGCTACAGGTCATAATACCAATGAACTGTGGCATTAAAAGGAAAGACAATCAATGATCATACCTAACAGAAAATTTGGAGGCATGTTCCTTATGATTCTTTACAGCAGCTCAACATTGTTACCAATAACTTGGGTTCTGAGCTCTTTCTTTACTTGCTGTGTGTGGTTTTTATCCTTAGTTGTCATTTACATAAGATACAGCAGCAGCTCCAGGCATCAAGTTATCTCCCCCAAAAAAAATCCTAGACAGAAGAAAGGGGAGAGACTGGAAAGAGTGATCTCTGATTATCAGGAAATAAAAATTTACCCAGAGGCCTTGTGGTAGACTAAATACTGGCCACCATATCCTCGTTTGAGTACCCAGAACCTGTGAATGAAACCTTATATGGCAAAAGGACTTTGCAGATGTGATTAAATTGAGATGGGGAGATTATTCTGGATAACTCAGTGGATCCTAAATATAATCACAAGTGTCCTGATAAGAGGGAGACAACCAGAGCTTTGACACAAAAGAAGAGAAGTAGGAGAGATAAGTAGAAGCAGGAGGTTGGAGTGATATGAGAAAGAACTCATGAGCCAAGAATTCAGGTGGCCTCCAGAAACTAGAAGAGGTGAGGAAACTGACTCTTCCTGGAGTCTCAAGAAGGAAGACCCCTGCTGACACTTCCACTTCAGCCCAAGGAGACTGATTTCAGACTTCTGGCTTCCAGAGCTATAAGAGAACAAGTGTGTGTTTTAAGCCTCTAAATTTGCTGCAATTTGTTATAGCAGCAGTGATAAGCTAATACGAGTCCCTGAGTACACTTTCCTACATGTCAGATTGGCCAGGTATCGTCTACATATGTGTGACTCCTAGACACAAGGGAGCCTGTGGTAATAAGTAGCTGGCAAACATAAAATAGACGTGATTGTGTTAGATCTATTCTGATTCATCCCCTGGGCTAGGTATGTTGCTGGCCTCAAATAAACTGGAGTTCTCTGAGCATGTAAGAGTGGGGATAGAAAATTAGTAAGTCCTGTCAGAATCAGATTTCAAGGAAATCTGTGAACTTTGAGATTATTTGTATCTTGATACAGTTCAGAAATCTACTCAATTGCAATATTCACTAAGTGCCTAGTCATCCTGCTTAAAACTTCAGTGATTTGCAAAGTTCTCCCTAGTCTAGCCCTTGTGAATCTTTTTAGCCTGCCTCCCATCACTCTCTAGAGATCCAGCCTTACTGGTTTTTTGGCTGTTGTTACAAAGGAGGCTTCCTTCCTAAGTCATCTCACCATACATTCAGTTTGCTTTCCATTGAAATCCCCCCCATCTATCCCTCCCCTCATATTCTTGGCTTAGGTAAATTCCATTGACGTTTCAATTCTCAGCTTAAACAGCAATTCCTCAGAAATGTTTCCCTGGACTATCCTAGCCTAAGATAGCAACACGTTGTATTCTCCTTTAGCATATTTTATGTAACACTCATCAGACTGAAAACTATCTGTTGGATGCTATTTTCTTCACTAGGCTGGGGTGCAGCCTGGTTCTAACAACAGGAGAATATTTTCAGGGATGGGATAAGCCAGGTAATGAGGTCAACCCTGTTGGCTTGTGAGGAAGCAAAACATAAAGAAGGCAACACAACACTTTCTTACCTGTCTCGTCATGTGAGCACTGCTGCTTCCATTGTGTATTAAACAGTCTAACTCTTGGTTTCATTTGTTTCTTTTGACAGATTTTTATCATAGCCCCCACAAGCATGTCAATATATTGCCTTAAAATTATTGGAAAGGAGCTACATTGAGAGAATGTGCCAAGAAAAGCGAAATATGAGGTGTTAAAAAACCTCTCCCTCTATCTGAGCAGTCAAAGCTTCATCTGCCTTATTGACCACTCTTTGCAACAGAGCTAGGCACAAAGTACGCTTTGGAGAAATAATATTTATGGATTAAAGGCACCAAGCTTAACACTGGAACTGTACAAGTAAACAAGACAGGGACTTTACTCACAGGGTGATTAAACCTATCAAATCACCCTGAATAGTGTTACTTGAAATTTGGTCCATACCACTTGCATCAGAATCGCTTGCAGTGCTTGTTTAAAAAGAATATTCTTAGGTCCTACCCTTGACCTACAGAATTAGATTTTCTTGGGGAGTATTACCTCTGGTAATTTTAGACCAGCAGAGTTCAAAAACAATTACCATTAACTGAAAACAAAAATGGATAGTCCTATTTCTTTTTGTTTTTAGCCAAAAAATGTTGTGCTCTCTCTTGCTTCTTGTCATTTCAAAGCTTCACAGACACTTCCCCTTCTATGTATATTTAGTACAATGTTTTACAAATGCCCTACTCAATTAGATATTGCATCAGCTGAGCAATTCCAGAGTCTTCATCTATTCCTCTATGCAACTATAGAACTAACACACCGTTTACACCGCAGGATAGCTCACACTTGGGGAATTGTGTTTCATCTAATCTAATTCCTTACAATTAATGAACAAGTCCTATCAATTTAATGGTGTTATCTCAGGTCCACATTTTGGTGTAAATTATTTATCCTACTAATTTAATGGCAAACAGTCACCAAGGCGAGCTTAAGGCAATAATTTCACACATATATTGGTTATAGGTTAATTATTTAGGTGCCCCAACTGACTTTGCAATAATGAACTCTCTTGGGCAGACCCCATAAAATACGTTCCTCAGCTTTAAAAAAAAAGAAAAGAAAAGAGGTTTAATGTTTTGAAGTTTCTCGTGCTGAAGTTTATGTAACCTTCTGAGTTATACTGAAATTTTAGGGAAGAGCAGAGAGAGTTTGTGCCAAACAAAAGACAAAGCGGAGAACATAATGAAGGAAGAAAGAGCAAGCATGTCTGCAAAATCTTCATGTGAAAGTTCCCAAAATTAGTGGTGGCATAAATCAGAATTGTGAGATTTTTAAAACTAAATACTAAAATTTCAGGGCATTGCATATTTTTAAAAAGTCTCTTAAATTCCTCCATTTGAAATATATAGACTTTAATATTTACAGTATCTTATACCAAGTTCAATCTTTTATTTATTTAACCATAGTCCATAGGAAAAAAAAAACTCAACAATTTTGATAGAACGCTGGTTCCCAACCACAGCAAAGTGACACTCCGATGTACTGTGCATCTTCCACAGGCATGTGGCAAAATTTAGTCACATTGAAAACTTTATTTATTACAAACTAGGATACAAACTATAAGATCAAATAAGTAGAATAGTTCATGCATTGTGGTGTATTGCAGGATGAAAACCATAGGGAGTAAAAGAAGCAACGTTGAGGCAGAGCTGTTGAGAAAGTGTGCATTTATTAAAAAGCTTCAGATGTATGCCTCCTGAATGTATAAATCAGGGTGTGAAGTGTCCCTTCTCAAACAGAAACACAAGGCTAAAGGTCTACCCAGTGAACAAAGTGACATCGATAAATACGAGTTAATGCCTTCAAATGTTCTGCTGAGAATTCTCTGCTCAAAAACGGAAAAGTTGAGACCCACTGCTATATGTAGTTTCAAGAGCCACGGTAGAGATTTGCACAGGGTATTTTGGGATATAAAGAAGAAACTCTTCTTCTACTTGGGGTTGTGTGTTTTCCTTCAGGAACTGATGCTTCATAGAGAAATTAAAATCATGAAGGGCATAATATAACCTATGGAAATAAATAATGAACAAAAGGTCAGGTAGTTCCTTAGGGAGAAGAATATTCACTCCCCAGGTGTTGGGGAACATAAAGGATTTCTGTTGTCAAAGACTCAACAGCCCTATCACTTGGATGTCCACATCATCTCCATCTCTGTTTTCCCCTGCATAATTAGGTGCTTATTTCCTTGTCTTTGGGGCCTGATTAGATTAGCAGGCCAACATTTTACCTCTGCAACCCTGGGTCTAGATAAGCAATGTGAGAAAAGCAAATTTTTCAACAACTGATTCCAATTTAAATCCCTAAACACTCATATCTACTTTATTCTCTTGACCCATGATCTTCAGGAAATCCTTTTGGTTGTTCTACTTCTGTGTGATCATCATTTTCTTCCTTGTCCCTTTGCTCCAGTCAACACTTAGAATGAATGAACCCCGCTCCTTGAAAATCCCAGGAGCCATTCATGCCTTCATCTCGCCCACTCATCCTGACAAAGGAAGGTTCCTTTGCAGTTCTGAAATATTCTGAGACTTCTAATGAACACCAGATGAGCTCTGAAGTTTACATGGTATCTTCGGAGCTTTCTCTATTCACGTCTCATTTTAGTTTTTTTGTCCATGGGCAAATTCTTATTTTTTCAGAAACTGATTAAAGTGTTAAACAAAGCTGAACTATCATCTCAGTTCTCTAAATTTTCTGAAAACTCTGGTTGTAACTTACTATAGAGCTATCTCTAACTCCAACATATATAATTTTCCTAGTCCCTAAAATAGCACCAAAATCTTATCTCCTGGCGCTTTAAATACCTTATAATGGGTGGTAGGATTACATAAGATTTTAGCATTTATGTAATTTTTAACCTGGAATGAACATAGTCATTTGATGAGCATCTATTGTTCTCAGAGAATAAGTCCTGTCCAAATTCTCCACAGGATCTAAGATCTAATTTCAGCATGAATGATTGGAAAAGTGCCTCCATATTTTCTGATCTTTTCTTTATTCAGTTATTAAAAGTGTAGCAAAAAACAGTGCTAATATTCTCATTGAAGTACTCTGTTCAACAAAATAGGTAATCTAAATGATAAACATACACAGTTTCCAGGAGATGCAGTAAAGCAATTTTCATTTGGAATGAAAAACAAATAGGTCTTTATAACATAATTTTTTTCTGAATGGCCCTTTCCTTTAACAAAAGTTAATTATCATTGAGGGCACAGACTCATTCATTTACACCCAATGAAACTGAGCCTTTAAAACGTAAATGATCTGACTTCCAGTTTCTGGCCCAACATGTAAGGAACTTAGAACTCTTCACTCCATCCTAATAACAAGTTAAAAACTAAACAAGCTGAAAAATCAACAACTCTTATTAGATCTGTGAGAGAAGTGAGCTCACAGGGCAAACCTCTGCCCCCAAAACTATAGAGATAGACATTAGACATTCATATACAGAGAATCTCAATGTGTCAGAGCAGAAACCCACAAGCAGAAACCTTTGCAGGGACAAATACCTGGGAAGAAAAATCTAAGCTAATTGATGAACTGCTAGAGGTTCAGTGTGAACAAGCCTGAGGGATAAAACTCCAGGGGTCACAGACCTGGGAGGGCCTTAATAATCTTGTGAATTTTACCCAGAAGCTCTAACAGGTCCTTAAAGTGAATATTAAGGAAAAATGCCCTCATGGGAATATTTCACCAGAGCTTAACCTGCTGGGTTTTTAACCTTATGGAAAGGAAACACCCAACTCCAGCCTACTGTAGCCATCCTGTCCCACCTAAGGGAGGATAAAAAAAAAAAAACCCAGAAGCACTGGGGAAGTTCACAGTCTAGGGCCCTTGGCTCACCCAAAAATTGGGACCTGATCACAGGACCGTAGAACACTGTTTCTGTCCCCCTCACGAATAGAAGACAACAAGCAAAAACAGATGGATAATGTCAACAGAGAGATGAAAAATTTAAAAAGAATAATAAAGAAATGCTAGCGATCAAACACTATAACAGAAATGAAGAATGCCTTTGATGGGCTCATTAGCAGATTGGACATGGCTGAGGAAAAAAAATTTCTGCATGTGAGGATATAACAATAGCAACTTCCAAAACTGAAAAACAAAGAGAAAAAAGACTGAAAACTGGCAAAAACAAAACAAAACAACAACAACAAAAAAACAAAAAACAGACAGAATAGCTAAGAACTGTGAGATCACTACAAAAAGATGTGATTATGCACAATGGGAATACCAGAAGGAGAAGAAAGAGAGAAAGGATCAGAAGCAATATTTGAAGGAATAATGACTGAGAATTTCCCCCAAATTAATTTCAGACGCCAAACCACAGATTCAGAAACTCAAACAACACCAAGCTGGACAAATGCAAAAGAAAATAAAAGTAAATTTCTGCATGTCATTTACAGAGTTCAGTAAATAAATATAAAGAAACAATCTTGAAAGAAGTCAGAGGGAAAAAAAACACTTTACATATAGAAGCTCAAACATAAGGATTATAACCTTCTTAGAAACCATGCAAGCAAGAAAGTGGAGTAAAATATTTAAACTGAGAGAAAAAACTCATAAAGATTTTCTCAGTTAATCTTGTTTTTGTATTTTTCATAGAGGCGGGGTTTCACCATGTTAGCCAGGATGGTCTTGATCTCCTGACCTCGGGATCCGCCCGCCTCGGCCTCCCAAAGTGCTGGGATTACAGGCGTGAGCCACCTGCTACTCAGGAGGCTGAGTGGGGGGAGAATGGCGTGAACCCGGGAGGCGGAGCTTGCAGTGAGCCGAGATCGCGCCACTGCACTCCAGCCTGGGTGACAGAGTGAGACTCCGTCTCAAAAAAAAAAAAAAAAAAAAAAGATTTTCTCAGACAAATTTGTTGCCAGTAGACACACCTTGCAAACAATGTTAAAAATTCATCAGATAAGTGACACAGGTCAGAAAATCGGATCTACTTAAATGAGGAACAAACACTGGAGACTGATTAAGTGAAGGTAAAATAAAAACTTTTTAAAAAATTATTAATTGATGTAACAACAGTTTGTTCAAAATAATAATAGTAACAATGTATAGAATTATGTGTGCCTCTGTGTGTGTGTGTGTGTGTTTATGTATAAGTGAAATGAATGAAAGCAATGGTATAAGGGATGGGAGGGAGCAATTAGGAATGTTTTGTCATTCTAAGATACTGGCACCATCCGTGAAGCAGTATTTGAAAGTGAATTTGGATTAATTATAAACATATATTGCAAATTCTAGGGCAACCACTGAAAAAAAAAGAAGTATAACTAACATGCTAAGGAAGGACAGAAAATGAAATCATAAAAAATAATTAAAACCATAAAAGGGAGTAAAAGTATGGAAGGCAAAAATAGAAACAAAAAGCAATGGCAACAAGTAGAAACCAGAAACAAATACGGTAAATATTAATCTAACTCTATCAATAATCACTTTAAAAGTCAACAATCTGAATATACCAATTAAAAACAGAGATTGTAAGAGTGGAATAAAAAAGAAGGCCCAATTATATGTTGTTGACAAGAAACCCACTTTAAATATAAAGACATATGTTGATTAAAAGTGAATGGATCGACAAATATGTAGCATGCTAATGCTAATTAAAAGAAAGGCGGGGTAGCTATATATTAATTTCATATTAATTTTATGCAGAGCAGACTTCAGAACAAGGAAGGATGGGTGGATACGTAGAATGCAGAGAATTTTGGTGGCCATGAAACTATTCTGTATACTACAGTGATTAAGAAACTATTCTGTATATCTGTATACTACAGTGACGAAGATATGTCACTATACATTTGTCAAAACCTATAGAATGTACAACATCAAGAATTAACCCTAATATAAGCTATGGGCTTCAGGTGATTATGAAGTGTCAGTGTAGGTTCATCAGTTATAGTAAATATACCACTCTAGTGGGGACGTTGATAACGGCGGCGAGGGGGGTGGTGTCTGTGCATGTTCAAGGGCAGAGAGTATATATTAATAGGAACTCTCTGTACTTCCTGCTTAATTTTGTTGTGAACTTAAAACTTCTCTAAAAATAAAATTTATTCATTTGAAAAAATAAAATAATAAAAGTAAGATAAAAGTAAATGACTCGTCCAAGATCACACAGCTGGAGAAAATACTTGAAGCTGAAGCTCCTTTTTTGCAGTTTCCCTATTACACCACATCCTACTCACCTGTCAGTTTTAATTTTGTTTCTTATGCTGAAAAATTAGGTACAATATTTGTTTGTCACGAGCCCTTTCCTTTGTAGAGCCTGACTTACTCTTTCATAAATGAATTATAATTTCCCAGATGTTCCTCTAGTTACATTCTGATTAATGCCACGTATATTACGCAGATTGAGAAAACAGGGTTTAGACTCATTTGTATTTCAAGATTTTCCTAAGGCCTCATCTTAACATTTCAGAAGCATGCAATTCAAGTACTCTTTTTCTCTTCACAGTGCATCTAATATTTCTTCTCAGGTACACGTGTTCTTCAGAAGCTTCAAGTAGATCATTTCCATGCCAAGAGTTGTTCAGTGCCGTAAATTTTAATTTCTTGATTATCTGTTTAAGCATAATCTGTATTTCATTAGTATTACTTATTTCTCCCTAGAGAAAACTACAGACATCTTGCATCTGTTTCTCATAGTCTGATATAAATAATGAAGATAAACTACACATATGAAAAGACAGTATATGGTTTCAAAATATTTTCTACTACGGTCTTATCATTTCAAACTCTTTTATTGAAATTAATATTCTATCTGTTACAATCTTAACTTACAGCAGAAGTGGTGGAAAAATACTGTGAATGGGCATTATTTCCTGCCTTCCATATTCAGCGTTTGCAGACTGTTTCTCCTCCATCAGGAAGTTAGTTAATGTGAATGTCTGGTGATTGGAACAGAGTTCACCAGAATTCTTTCAACTGAGATTTCAAGAATTAAACTAACTTCTACCTTAAGGCAGAGGCATCACTATGCTGAAACTTGAAATAATAGGCTAAATAAAAATTCCATCAGTTAACATCCTTCCAGACCTAGAAAGGAAAAAATAAATAAATGTGAAGTCAAATTAATATTTGTATTTTTAAAAAATGAACTAAAGCACATTTAATAAAACTGTCATTGAGAAACATTTCCTGTATAATTTCAATGTGTGCTTTAAAATTGCAGTTTGTGGAAATATGGAAAAAGGGTAGAGGAAAATATAAAAGAAAAAAAAGAGGAACTTGGTTTTCTTTCTAATTTTCTTAGAAACAATTAGTTTGGCCATAAGTTCATGGAACCATCTGAGGGATAGTATTAGGGAAAAAAGATAGCAGAAAAGTCCTGATGACTGGTCAGTGGGTGTTATTTGGACCTCTGTCTTCTGGGACTCAGCAAATTAGTAGAAAATCATATAGGTTGCCATGATACAGAGGATAATGGAGGTTAATTGATTTTGGTTTTGTTTCATTTTGATTTGGCTTGTTTCCTTAAGAAGGTCTTGAATAAGGTACCTCTTCTAAGGTAGTATCTAATCTAAGAACTGAAATTGCTTTATTCACTCATTCTTTCATTCAACAGAATGCCGGTTTTGAGGCATTTAATTTAATTAAACTGAGATCTATAGGATGAGAAGACAGATGAAGGGCAAAAGCAAAAGGACCACATATGCAAAGGTCCTACAGCTGTCAAAAGATTTGAGAGAAAGAAAAGTCAATGTGGCTGCAAAACAAACTCTGAAGAGAAAATTGGTAAGAGATGTAATTAGGAATATAAACAGAAACCCTCTTATGTAATCCCTTGAAGGGCTTTATAAAGGGTTGAAATTATTTTCTTAGAGCCATTAAAGGACTTTCAATAATGACGGCTTATAACTTATATATTTTAAGTTTACTTTTGTCTGTGTAACGGATGGATTAGAACAGTGGTTCTCAACGGAGGGTGATTTTGTTCCCCAGGAGACATTTAGCAATGTCTCCCCCTAGGAGATGGTTTTGGCTCTCAAAACTACAGAAGGAAGGGGGAGGGTGTTACTCACATCTAGTGGGTAGAGGCCAAGGCTGCTGCTAAATATACTATAAGGCACAGGACAGATCTCCTGCCTCCATCCACAAAAAGAATTATTCTGCCAAAAATATCCATAGTGCAAAGATTGAGAAACTGTGGAATGAAGGAAGCAACCAAGGATACAGGGAAATTAAATTAAATGACCATCCCAGTGATCTATGTAGAAATAATGGTGTTTTTCAAAGTTGTTTGTATTGAAGTGGACAGAAGTGGATTGACTCAAGATGTGGTTTATAGAAATACTGATAGAACTGGACTTCTAGTTTTGATAATGGCAGATTATTCAAATCACTGATGAAAATTACTGACTCGGTTTGTGCTGCTATAATAAAATATCACAGGCTGGGTAATTTACAAACAGCAGAAATTTATTTTCTCACTGTTCTGTAAGTTGGGAAGTCCAAGGTCAAGGTGCTGGCAGCTTTGGTATCTGGTGAAGGCCCATTCTTCATAGATGGTGTCCTTACATGGCAGAAGAGACAGAAAGGGCAAAAGAGGATGAACACTGTCCTCATATGGCAGAAAAGAGAAAACCTATTCCCCGAAGCTCTTTCTATAAGGACCATAATTCCATCCAGGAGGGCCCTGCTCTCATGACTCAATCACATTCTAAAGGTCCACACCTCCTAATACCATCACTTTCACTTTCACCATCAAAAGCTTCAACATATGACTTTGCAGGGCACACATTAAGACCATAACAACTACTAAGGAAGGTAGAGTTATTTTTTCAAAATCTTTTAAAGGTAATCCAAGAGCTAACAAATACGTGAGAAATCAATAGACTAACATCCAAAAAGGGATGAAAATTCAGAGACATGAGCCAAATATTTGAGGGGTTTTGCCCTGTATTTGCCCATCCAGGAGAGGAGTCCCAGAGGTTGAGTTGTACTTTTAACATCCTCAAGAAGTGTAGGAAATATGAGTCAGTCCAAAGTTTGGCAAGAGTGGGACCTCTGCTGAGCCATCTCTACCTTGGCCTTGCACCCTGGTGGGATATATCATGAAAGATAGGTGAACTGAAGGCAAAACAGCACTTGCACGGATGGCACCCAGCTTTTAGCCATCTGGGCGACCTAGCAAAATTTCAGGCATGGAAACTGGATTAGGATAATCTTTAATTACTAATGCACAGGTACCTGTCTGAGACAAAAATCCTTTACAGAGAAAGATAATATTCTCTACACATTTTTCTACAAATATTTGATCAAGCCAAGAATAAAACCAAACCTAATTAGATACATGAGAAGACATGACTAGCAGATGTAAAATGAATAAAAATAAACCAATCAATACTTCAAATCTTGGAATTTTCAGTCACAGAATATAAATCAACTATATTCAAGGAGGAAAAGTTCAATCCTAATAATTTAGAACAAAGACTCAGAAACTCTTAAAAAGTGACAAGACAAATGGGCAAAGAAACCAAATAGAAATTCAGTAATTGAAAAATACAACAACAAAATGAAGAATTCAATGGACGGTTGATGTAGTTGAAGGGATAATTAGTGAAATAGAAGAAAATATCACTAATTAAGCAGGGAAAGACAAAAGGATAGAAAATTCAGAATTGAGCACAGAGCAGACAGGGAGAGGTTTAATACACATTTGATTGAGCCTCAGGGTACAGGAAAGAGATAAGAAGCAGAAGCCACATTTGAAGAGAAAATGGCTAAGAATTTTTCAAAACTGCTGATAGATATCAATTTACAGATTCAAAAACCTCAACTACTTCCAATAGGATATATGAAACTGCTTCACAGCTAGACAAATAATCAAAGGCAAAATGAAAATCTAAATTGGGTGAGTGGGTGCCATTCACCAAAATGAAAAAAACTGGGGTAGGAGAAATGAAAAGTAAGAATCTAATCCTACAAGTATTTTGCAGCTGTAATATAATAAAATTCTTTAGCTAAATCAGGATCATGACCAAATAACACAAGATTTTTTTTAACTAAAAGAATGCCACAAGTGAGATTGAGTGTTCCTCCTAAGTGCTCTTCTAACATACAAACACTCATCACACATTATTATAGTCATTGGTTTACTAGCTATAGACTAAGCACTTTGAAAGTAAAAGTAATGTCTTTCATCTGTTATCCTAGAACAGATTCACTTTGCCTGGCAAACAGAATGTTCTTGATAAATTTTCATTATGTCCCTTGTATCACTTAGGACTAGTATTTGGTTGCTAGGAACAAATATCCAAAATATGAGTGACTTAAACAAGATTCATGTTTATTTTGTCTCACGTAAATGAAGTTTAAACGCAGGCAGAGTCAAGCTGAAAAACAGTTCCTACTTTTACTAATTTTCCAAGTGTATCCTTTCTTATTTCCCATCCTTAGTGCATGACTTCTATACTTAAAGTCCACTCATGTCTATAAGACATCCACTCCAGCTCCAGCCATCATATCTGCACTCAGGGCAGGATAAGCAAAGAGCAAAGAGTGTGTTTCTCAAAGCTCAGTTAGCCCTCTTTAAAGTGCTTTTCCAGAAACTCCACCCAATAAATTCTAGTCATATCCAGTGTTTCAACTTCTACTGCCCCTACCAGAGTCTTACCTTCTGCAATTTCCTCTGTTCTCCCAATTTGAAACCTGTTCTGCCTTTCTCCCTACCCCTAGTGAACTACTAAAGCTACTTCCTCAATGAAGGAAAATACATTTCTAGAGTTTCAAGGAAGAAAATAGAATGTGTTTTCTTGAATGTTCTCAATAGTGCTTATATTGTACAGTATCATTATGTTACAATCAAGTTATTCACTATTAAATGAGTTTCTCCAGCCTAAACTTAGAACTGAAACACCACTTAGCATTTGTTTAAATTAGAAAGTTGTTTATGATTATACACAATTGCCCTAGAAACAAATTTCTGAAACATAAACATTTGTTAGGAAGTGTCAATATTGTTATGTGTGCTAGAACCCTGGTAGTGCACAAAGTAGTGTGCAATGCACTTTGGAATATTTGGTCATTTTTAACTTTTCCCACTTCATTATTTCTCTTGCTATTCTCTTATTGGAATACATTTGTTTTGTTTTGTTTTTAACCAAGGACTTAACTGTGTCCCCATTATGATCTGAAATGTATTATTTTTTCTCTTGAGCCATAACAGGAGATGACTTGCTGGTGTCCTGAGTGTGGCAGATGGTCCAAACTTAGTTTCCATGTCACAGAACTCAGCTACTAGATAAAATGACACTTGTAATATCCTGCATATTTCATATAGTAAACCCAGTAGTGAGGTTCTATAATTTCAAATCATATACTCTGAATATTTCTTGACATGAAAGTGAGTGAGTACTAGTTTGCTTGTGTTAATTCCTTGAAATTGTAGATGTGTGTTCAAGAATTATTTGAAATATTGCTAATTGCTTATTTTGTAAAGATATCTGATATAGAACCATATGGCTTCATTCTGTTAGTTTTTTACCTCTTTATAATGGCATATTATAAACTAGCAAAATCTCAGGGCAAACCCTGAAAACACAAAGTTAAAGGCACATTACAAGTAGCTTAAATTAGGTCTTACACAGAATTTTATATCTACCCAGTATGTTTTATCATTTTGCAAGCATTATACTATATTAATACTAGAAAAATACTTATGTAAATTATTGCGCTTTAGAATGTAATTCTCCATTTTAGATGTTTCTCTGTGGTTGAGAATTTTGTTTTTTTATTCTGAGATTTTTAAATTATAACAGTCAGAATTATTTGATTTTTTAAACTAAGTACATGTGACATATTGATTTTTATTTTCTAGAAATGAAATAGAAATTGATGAAGTTAGAATTGTTCTTAATATTGTCTTATAAAATTGGTAGAAATAGCATGAATTGGAGTAGATAGATTTGGTTTTCAGTCTTTATTCTTTCAGTTATTATCTCTATAACCTTATCTATGTTATTTAATTTTTCTGAGATTCCATTTTCTTACCTAAAAATTAGGAAAAAAATTTTTAAAAAAAGTCATGGTGATGGCTAATGAATATTTTTTTGTGTAAAAAGAGTGTCCATTTTTCCTTCCTTTTCCTTGTGTATATTGTGAGATGCTTCATAAGAATTTATTTTCTTCCTTAGTGTTTGCAACAATGTGAGACACACAGTAAATGTTTAGTAAATTTTAGTTGAGTTGAAATGAAATAAAATATCTTACAAAAATGCTAGAAATGTATGGAGATTTTGTATTCATTCTTGTAGTCTCTAAATATTTTCATGTTTTTACTTAGGGTGTACCTCCTTATAATACACTTTCTAGGCTGGGTGCGGTGGCTCATGCCTGTAATCCCAACTGTTTGGGAGGCTGAGACAAGCAGATTGCTTAAGCCCAGGAGTTTGAGACCAGCCTGGGCAACATAAACCTTGCTTTACAATACACTAAAAAAAAAAAAAAATCCGGCCATGGTAGTACACACTTGTCCCTGTTACTCAAGAGGCTGATGTAGGAGGATCAATTGAGCCCAGGAGTTTGAGGTTGCCGTAAGTTATGATGGCACTATGCACTCCAGCCTGGGTGACAGAGCAAGACCTTAAGTTAAAAAGAAAACAAAACAAACAAACAAAAATTTCTGTTTTAATACTACCAGGCTAGGTTAGATACCTATCCTGTATGCTCCTACAAATTCACTCTGTGTCTCCATTAAAATATTTATTATATTCCTTTATATTAATCTATGCATTGGTTGTCCCACTCACTAGACTATAAGGTCCTTGAAAATCTTCTTTATTTTTGTATTCCTAGAATACAAAAATGCAGAGTAATTGACACAAAGTGGGTTTAAGAAATATTTATTCAATAAAATATTAATGAATTAGTCTTCAGCATTTGAATTCAGCATCGTATATGTCATAGTCTCTCCATTCATTAACTCAAACACTGAACGAGGCAAGCTCAATATAAAGAGTTTTCTGAGCATGTTTTTTGTCCTCTTATATTAAAACAAGAAAAACATAGAGGCAGAAGGATAATTTAGTAGAAGCTTAAATAAATGAGCATAGATTCCCACCCCTGCTGACCACAGGAGTCACAGAATTTAGGTATTGAATTCAACCATATTAACTATCTACTAAGACAAAACTCACTCTTTACAATGATACAACAGAACCTAGAATCTAGCATATTCAGTAATCTTCAACAGCAGTGCCAAGAATACAAAATAGAGAAAGAATAGCTCATTCAATAAATGATGTTGGTCAAATTATATCTACATGCAAAAGAATGAAACTGGACCTTTATTATATGTGATACACAAAAAATCAACTCAAAATTAAAGAGTTAAACATAAGACTTGAAGCTATAAAACTCCTAAAAAAAAATCCTTGATGCTGGTTTTGACAATGAATGTTTGCATATGACACCAAAAGCATAGAGAACAAAAGCGAAAACAAATATGTGGGGTTACATTAAACTAAAAAGGCTTTTGCACAACAAAGGAAACAATCAATAAATGAAAAGACAACCCATGGAATGGGAAAATATTTGCAAACCATATCTCTGATAAGGGATTAACATCTAAAACACATAAGGAAATCACACAACTCAATAGCAGTAAAACAATATAACCTGACTTAAAAATGGGCAAAGGACCTGAACAGATGTTTCTCTAAGGAAGACATACAAATGGCCAACAGATATATGAAAATGTGCTCAACATCACTAACCATCAGGGAAATGCAAATTAAAATCACAAGGAGCTATCACCTTATGTCTATTAGTTATTATTATTTAAAAAAAAGAGATAGTAAGTGTTGGCAAGAATATGGAGAAAATGGAACTCTGGTACACTGTTCATGGAAATGTAAATTGGGGCAACCATTATAGAAAACGGTATTGAGAGTCCTCAGAAAATTAAAAATAGAACTACCATTTGATTCAGTAACCCTACTTCTAGATATTTACCCAAAATAATTTAAATCAAGATTGCGAAGAGATATCTGCAGTCCTATGCTCATTGCAGCATTATTGACAATAGCCAAGAAATGGAAACTACCTAAATGTCCATGGATGAATGAATAAAGAAAATGTGGCATATGTATGTAGAATGGAATATTATTCAGCATTAAAAAAGAAAGAAATCCTGCCCTTTGTGACAACATGTATGAACCTGGATGAAATTATGCTAAGGGAAATAAGCCAGACACAGAAAGAAAAATACTATATGATGTCATTTATATATGGGACTTAAAATAATCACACTCATAGAAACAGAGAGTAGAATAGTGTTTGCTAGGGGTAAGGGGGAGGGGAAAACAGGGAGGTGATGGTCAAAGGATAAAGTTTCAGTTATGCAAGATAAGTTCTAAAGGCTTACTATGCGGCGGCCAGGCACGGTGGCTCATGCCTGTAATCCCAGCACTTTGGGAGGCCCAGGCGGTCGGATCATAAGGTCAGGAGTTCGAGACCAGCCTGGCCAAAATAGTGAAACCCTGTCTCTACTAAAAATACAAAAATATTAGCCAGGCGTGGTGGCAGCTGCCTGTAATCACAGCTACTTGGGAGGCCGAGGCAGGAGAATCGCTTGAACCTGGGAGGCGAGACGGAGGTTGCAGTGAGGCGAGATCATGTCACCACACTCAAGCCCAGGTGACAGAGCAAGACTCCATCTCAAAAAAATAAAAAGGGTTTACTATGCAGCATAGTGCCTATAGCTAGCTGACAATACTGTATTACATACTTCAAATTTGTTAAGACAAATAGAGTTGTTATGTTGTTACCACATTCACAAAAATAATAGTAATAAAAGGCATGAGAGGAAGCTTCGGGAGGTGATGAATATGTGTATGGCTTTCATGGTGGTAATGGTTTCATGAATGTATACTTATCCCCAAACTCATCAAGTTGTATACCTTGAATACACACTGATTTTTATATGTCAAAAAATATAAAATCTAATATTTTAATAAATAAGTTTCAAAAGACTAAGTGTAGAGTTTATAGAGTATATTTTCTCACCACAGTAGAATTAAGTAACAATAAGATATTTGGAGAGTCTCACATACTTGGAAATTAAATAACATAGTTCTCAACAATTCATGGGTCAAAAAAGAAAGAAATCAAAAGGAAATTTTAAAATGTTTCTAACTGAATGATAATGAAATTTAGCACATCAGAAATGACAAGATGCAATTAAAACAATGCTTATAGGGAAGTTTATAGCTTTAAGTGTTCATAGTAAAAAAAAAAGACAAGCTTCAATTATTTATCTATATTTTCAATCTTAAGAAGTTAGAAAAAAAGAAAATTTAATCTAAATGAAGTAGAAAAAAGCAAATGTAAAGAGAAGAAATCAATAAAATTGAAAACAATGAATAAAATCAATAAAATTAACAATTTAGTTCCTTGAAAGTATTAAGACAAAAATTTAAACCTAGAAAGATTGATCATGAAAAAATACAAAATACCAATATCAATAATAAAAAAGATTCCACTATAGACCATTCAGACATCAAAATGAAAATAAGGGCATATTATTAACAATATTATATGAATACATTTGACATCTTTAATAAAATCAACTAATTATTGAAAAGACACAACTTGGAAGCGAACATGATAAAATGGGATATTTGGACACCCGTATTTCTAAGAAAATAATCTGTTATCAAAATCTTCCTCAAATACACACAAAAATAAACAAACAAAAACACTCCAGTCTCAACATTTTCATTGGTAAATGCTATCAAATATTTAAGAAAGAAATAATGCTTATCTTCCACAAACTATTTCAGAAAATAGAGAAAGAAGAAACATCTCTAAATTTATTCTAGGAAGCAATAGTAATCCTGATATCCCAATAGAAAGAAAGAAAGTGAGAGAGAAGAAGGAAGAAAGAGGGAACAAAAGAAAGAAGGAAAGAAAAAGAGTAAAGAAAGAAGAAAAATTGTAGATCAAAGTGTCTCCCGAAAATATATGAAATAAATAACAATATATGAGGAAATTTTTAAAAATGTAGAAAGGTAACACATCAAGCCAAGCAGAGTTTATCCCAGGAATGCAAGGTTGATTTAACATTTGAAAATTAATAAATACAATACTACATACAAATGAACAAAGGAAAAACATATAGTCATTTTAATATATGTAGAAAAAACATTTGACAAAATTTCTCACTCGTTACTGATAAAAACTCTCAGCAAACTGAGGAACAAAAATGCTGGGAGAGCTGGCTCCCACCTGTTATCCCAATGACTTGGGAGGCTGAGATGAGAATATTGCTTGAAGCCCAGAGTCTGAGGCTGCAATGAGCTATGATCACACCACTGCACTTCAGTCTGAGCAACAGAGAGAGACCTCATCTCTAAAAAAAATAAAAATAAAAAAATAAAAAAATAAAAAGAAGAAAACTTCCTCAATCTGATATAAGACATCTGTGAAAAAGTCACAGCTAATGACATACGGAATGCTTTCTCCCCTAAAATTAAAAAAAAATAAAAAAGTAAGTCTGCTTTCACTCTTTTATTTAACATAGTAGTGTAGGAATAAATAAAGGAAAGGAAAAATAAAGTTGTCTCTGTAGGCAGATGACATAATTGTTTCCATGAAAACAAATTAATAGAACTAATAAGTGAGTTTTTAGTAAGGTCTCATATATGAAGTCAGTTTTTTTTAATATATATATTTTTATTATACTTTAAGTTCTAGGGTACATGTGCACAAAAGGGACATTTATGCAGCCAACAGACACGTCAACATGAAGTCAGATTTTTAAAACAAATGAATATCTATTCACAACAAATATTTGAAAAAGAATGTTTTAAACATGGCATAAAACATATAAATTAAGAATCAATTTAATAAAGATTCAAAAACTTCTACAGTGAAAACCAAGACATTAAAGAAGTACTAAATAAATGGAGAGATATACTATGTTTATGGATTTGTAGAATCAACAGTATTAAGATGCAAATTCCCCCTAACATAATATGTAACTTCAACACAGTCCCTTTTATAATCACTTCAGGCATTTTTATACAAATTCATAAACTGATACTAAAATGTATTTGAAAATGCAAAAGATTTATAATAGTCAAAACAATTTTGAAAAAAGAATACAACTGAAGGACCTATACTAAATAATTACATTAAAACTTCCATAATAAAGACTGTAGTCTTGTCATATTGGCTAAGGACAGACAAATAGATAATGGAACAGACTGGGGAGTCCAGCAATAAGCCTACACTTAGGCAGTAAGTTATTTTTTGACAAAAGCTCCAAAGTAATTCTATGAAGAAAGAAAAACCGTTCAGTAAATTGTTCTGGAACAACTGGTGTACATATGGAAAAGAATAAACCACAATCATTATCTCATACCATACATGAAAATTAATTTGAGCTGGGTTATAGATAAAAATCTAAAAGTAAAACTACAAAGCTTTGGGAAGAAAATATAAGAGATTATCTTTGTAACTTGGGAGTAGACAAAGATTTATTTACAGAGCAATATCTGTAAAAGAAAATATGAATAAATTAAACTACATCAAAATTAAAAGTTGTTGCTGTTCAAATTCTACTCTTTAAAATAAACAGGTCGGGGTGTGGTGGCTCACTCTTATAATCTCAGCACTTTGGGAGGCTGAGGCGGACCAATCAATTGAGTCCAGGAGTTCAAGACCAGCCTGGGCAATATGGCAAAACCCTGTGTCTACAAAAAAATACAAAAAAAAACAAAAACAAAAAACAAAACTAGCTGGGGGGTATGGTGGAATGCACCTGTAGTCCCAATTACTAAGGAGGCTGAGGTCGGAAAGTCACCCAAGCCCGGAAGGTCAAGGCTGCAGTGAGCTGAGTCATTATTATGCCACCGCACTCCAGCCTGGGTGAAAGAGTGAGACCTGCTTCAAAATAAAATAAAATACAGGCAAGCCACAGATACCAAGAATACATTCATAAGATACATATTCTGAATATATAAAGAACTTCTACACTCACTCAATAATAAAAGACAAACAACTCAATTTAAAAATTGGGCAAAGCACTTGAAAACACTAGTTAAAGAGTGAAGCAAATGAAAAAGGTATGCAATACCATTACTTCTTAGAAATATGCAAATTAAAATCACAATGAGGTGCCACTCCACACTCAGTAGAATGGTAAAATATAAAGAGCATGACAAAACCAAATATTTGCAACATTGTGACGTGACTGGAACTCTCATATGTTGATGATGGGAAAGTAAAAAGGCAATTCACCTATAAAAAAGTTTTAGTAGTTTAGTATGAAGTTAAGTATCTACCCTTGACCCAATAATTCTACTCCTACTTATCCGAGAGACATGAGAAAAATGATCACCAAAAAAACATGTATAAGAATATTCATTAAAAATTTATTCAAAAGACACAAAACCAGGAAACTTACCAGATCCACAAACTGGAGAAATCAAAGTATATCCATACAGTGCAATTCCAACAGGAGTGAATTGTTAATACACACAACGTGAATGAGTATCACAGATATGCTGATCAAATAAAGCCAGACACAGAAGTGTACATACTTCTGATTTCACTGCATGTTGTATATTTTTATGTTTGCATATATTATAAAAGAGGCAAAACTAATACAAGGGTTAAAAAATATCAGAAATGTGGTTCCTTCAGGGGTAGGATAGGAATTGCCTGGGGTGGGTACAGGAGGCAATCTTCTTAGGAGATTGAAAACTCTGTATTATGATAAAGATATGGTTACCCAGGGACATCCATTAGTCAAACTTGTACAACTAAGGTTTGTTTATTTTAGGCTGGGTGTGGGAGATCCCAGCACTTTGGGAGCCTGAGACGGGAGGATTTCTTGAGGCGAGAGGTTCAAGGTTACAGTGAGCTATGATTGCACCAGTGCACTCTAACCTGAGTGACAGAGCGACACCTTGTCTCTATTAAATATACACACACACACACACACACACATATACACATATATATGTATATATATTTGTATATTTTCATGTGTAAAATTTTACTATAAAAAACTATAGAAATTATAATATTTCGGTGAGGGAGTAGGGATTGGATGGAGGTATAGGTGAAATAAGAATAACAGAGTATTGATAATTGTTGAAGCTGGGTGATGATAACCTAGGGATTCATTATGCAATTCTATTTACTTTATATATTTTTGAAATTTTCCATAAAAAAAGTTCATAAAATCAAACACTACTTATATCATCATCTAATATATGTTTTTATATTAGATCCATACCAAGTTCACATACTTTATATGAATAGTGTTTGGGACACACTTTAGTATTTCAATATTTCATTCATAAGGGTTGCTCTATGCATATCTGTACAAGAAAATCACTCTCATACAACCTAAGTTTGTCATAGTCTGGGTAATTCAAAGATACTTTTAAATAATCAAACAAGCCAACAAGCCCAGTCAACTTCATGAAGTAAAGAACATGGTGGCAAAAGCATGAAGACTTTATATTAAAAATGACAGTTTTTAATAAGAATCGTAAGACCATAGAATTAAGCATCAGAACAATGTATGAATAAACTAGACAAAATTGTCCCAACATCAGTCAATGCATCAGAGTCCAATAGAAAAAAAAAGAAAAAGAATCCACTCTGAGTATTTAAAACAAGAGGATTGTAATGCAGGGAATTGATTACATTTTGCTCCTCTGCTGACAGAGGAGCAGAAAAGTCAAAGGGGGAATAGTGAGGTAACCCAGAGATTAGCAACAACCAGAAATGTCTACTACCACTTTGCTGGAGAGATAAAGGGAAGGGGCCCATGAACAAAGCCCAGGGGCTAAAGTCTCCTATTGGAAGTTAGATCCATAAAAGGTTTATCCAGTAAGACCTAAAAACAGGAGGAGATGCAGCTGCTTGTGAAGATGCCACACAGAGAGAGAGGTCTGGATAAAAACTCTCCCACCCTCTCATCTCCAGCCAGTGGCTCCCATTGGCCAAAGGCATCTGACATAGGAGCCTGGGAAACAGACTGCAGAGGATTTAAGAATCCTTAGATCCAAGAAGAGGATTACATCCAGAAAAAAGTGGATAATGAAGAAAAAAATAAACATATGCTTTGGCACAAATCCTATGTGCTTCCGTCTCTATCAACTTTATTGAACTTCGTCGGTTCTTCAGTTTCATGTTGGACATTGCAGACAGCACAGATGTTACTGTCTAAACGATTGCTTATAAAGGTTTCCATCTCCTTTCTCACTCCAGTTGGGGGTGGACTTACAATAGAGCTAATAATTCATAAACCTCAGGGCACCTCTCTTGCTCCAGTCTCTTCCAAGGCCCTGGGAAAGATCCTAGTAATTTTTTTTCATAAATTTACAATTATACGTTCTTTTTCATTTTTTTTTTTAATTTTTGAGACAAAGTCTTGCTCTGTCACCCAGGCTAGAGTGCAGTGGCGTGACCTCAGCTCACTGCAAACTCCACCTCCTGGGTTCAAGCGCTTCTCCTGCCTCAGCCTCCCAAGTAGCTGGGATTACAGGCGCCTGCCACCACGCCTGGCTAATTTTTGTATTTTTTATTTTTTGTATTTTTAGTAGAGACAGGGTTTCATTATCTTGTTCAGGCTGGTCTCGAACTCCTGACTTTGTGATCCACCTTTCTCGGCCTCCCAAAGTGCTGGGATTACAGGCCTGAGCCACCACACCCAGCCATTTTTTTTTTTTTTAAAGTTGAGTCCAGGAGAACACACACACACACATGCACAAAAAAAGGGGGATCCAAAAAATTATATAAGCTTCTCGTCCCATAAAACCTGAATTTGCTCCTTTCCTAACTGCTCTCTTTCCCCTCATATCTAAGTTAGTGCCCTTTTCCAAATTTTCTCCTTTAACTTCTATCCTATCAAATGAAACCAAGACCCTGGATCAGAAAAGCTGGGAAAATTCTAATTCCACACAGCAAGGTGTAAAAAAAAAAAAAAAATTATGCCCCTTATGGAAACTTTCTTTACAATAGTAATCACAAACTCAAGGTCTTCCTGGGATCCAGGCAGATGACAAATGAATAAGAAAGGATAGGTGGTAACTAGGACAGCCCCAGGGGCTGATGCCCAGGTTGAAGTGAGCAACTGTTACTCAGCTCTAGCCAATTGTTGCACGAAACTGAGTTCGCTGTGTCTAGATCTTCCTTTAAAATAAAAACCTGAAATATGATTTCTTTTTTTCTATGAAAAACTGTGAACTCTTTTGATTTTTAAATGCACCCTCAAAAAACTTTAATCCACCACTGAGCAAAACAAATAACATCCAGCAATATATTGAACCTCTGGGCTGCCAGTTTACAACATTTGCTTTATAGACAACATGCATAACTTGATAAATTTATAACAAATCTTTATAAGGAATCTGATTCTTTCTACTCCCAAAGTCAAAACCAAGAGAAAGAAAAGAATAAAGCTACTCCAAGAAGTCTCTGTCCAAGGTCTATAACAGGTTGATTATAATTTATTATAATAAAAAATTAGATTCCACTAAATCAGTTTAGTGCCAAGCACTGTGCTGGTGCTGGGATATAAATATAAGAGAGGTGAAGCCAAAAGATTAGGACAGGCTACCAGATTTATAACTACATAGAATACTGTGACGATAAAATAGCTAACAGGTACCTAGATATGAAGTGCCAGGCACTGTGCTCAGTGTTTTCGTCAATCAGACAGTCAGTCAACAAACATGTTAGGCCAGGCGCTGTTCTTTGTGTTTGGATAAAGCAATAAACAAAATAGATAACCCTACCTCCTAGAAATTTAGAATCCAGTGGAGGAAGATAGAAAATAAGCCTGTGATATAATAAAGAAAATAAAGTGATGAGGTAGAGAGAGACCGGGGAGATAAAGGCTGTCTAGGCTGGTGAGGAAAGGCCTCTATGAAGAACTGACTTTGAATGGAGACCTGACTTATGAGAAGAAGGCAACCATGAAGCAAGCTTTATGGTGTTTATTCCAAGTAGAAGGGAAACCAAATGTTAAAGGTCCCAAAAGGGCTGCAAGTTTGGCATAACTGAGGAATGGAAATGAAGCCAGTGTGACTAGAGTAAGGGAAGAGTAGAAGATGAACGCAGAGAGGAGGCAGGGCCCATATGGCATTGTAGACCATGATTGGGAGTGTGGATATTCATCTACTGTGCTCAAGGAGCTGCTGCTTTCAGCAGTGCCCTGGTGTGTTCTGATTTAAGCATTAAGATCACCCTGGCTGGCCAGAGGAGGAGGAGGCTCTTCTGATGTGAAGGCTGAGCTGATGATGGCCTGGACTAGATTATACCAGTGCTATTGGTGAGAAATGGGCAGATTTCTCATTTATTTACTTTTTTTTTTCTTGATACAGAGTTTCATTCTGTTGCCCAGGCTAGAGCGCAGCGGCACGATCTCGGCTCACTGCAACCTCTGCCTCCTGGGTTTAAGCGATTCTCCTGCTTCAGCCTCCCAAATAGCTGGGGCTACAGGTGCACACCTCCATGCCCAGCTAATTTTTGCATTTTTAGTAGAGAAGGGGTTTCACCATGTTGGCCAGGCTGGTCTCGAACTTCTGGCCTCAAGTGATCATCCCACCTCAGCCTCCCAAAGTGCTAGGATTACAGGCTTGAGCCGCTACACCCAGCTTTATTTACTTATTTTTAATAGACTGGACATATGGTCTGAAGGCAAGACCTAAAACAAAGATGATATCTTGACTTGGAGCTGTCAGGATCTGCTCAGGCCACCACCACTGGCACCACCTCCATTACCTTTGTCTACTAAGCAATTACCATTGACCAGCCACCTTCGTGTCAGCACCATTCCCAAGCCCCATTACTCTTTGTCGAAGCTGATGCTAGCCTAGATTCTTAGGTCATTTATAGAGTCAGTAAGTTAAGTATTTCTCTTTATCAGGTGGTATGGAAGTATTTCAACACTGTAACAACTGGTATAACCATACTAAGTCATTCCAGCTGAATATCCCTCCTAGATTAAGAAGTCAGAAATGTATCCTGTTTGACATAGGACATTGGTGAACATTTCTGGTCAGGAGAATGACAGGATCGAAGTAGGATTTCCTACTAAAGATTGTGCTGGCAGCTGTGTGCAAGATAAGTTAGAGAGTGCAGGGGTAAACGGGAGGCAAGGAAATCAATTAGCAGGTTATTCCAGAAGAGGCACAAGATAAGGTGAGAAGAACACACAAATTCCCTAAAGGGTTTTGCTGTGAAACTTAGACCCTGCCTTGATAGGAGGAAGATAATGTAATCCCTTCCCCCTTTAAATTGATTTGTTGGAGCTTTGTTTTGTTACTGAGGGTACCAAGTGAATATATCACTGTCACCTACATGCCCTGTGGGTAAATGATAAAATTACCATCGCTGCTTCCTCTTTCTTGAAAGAATGAACTTCAGAACTCTGTGGTACAGAATGGGCTAGATTAGGAGTAAGTTTCTGAGATAACTGGGTACTTTCCAATGACAGAATCATTCTATGAATTTGTGACATGTTGGTTAACCTGGTGGACAGGGAGAGATTCACACCTGACTTGAAGAGTATTGAAAAATCCTTAAAATATATCTTTGCTTATTTATGAATGTCAGAATAGAACAATTGAGAGAGAGAGAGGAAGAGACAGAGAGATAACAAAATACTAACAATTGGTTAGTACTTTGGTGAATCTAGGTGAGGGGTATGTGAATAATCATTGTATTGTTTTACAACTTTTCTGTAGTTTTAAAATAATTCAAAATAAAAAATGGGGAGGGAATAATCGGTTTGTTTACTAATTATAATTTCTGGGAACTAGCTGACCTTTGTTTTTGTAATTTTCATTTTAATGAGTCATTTTATTTTCACTCTTGGAAAGGTCTCCATATGGGTTAAATGATAGAGTGAATACCATATGTCCAAATCAAGGGGTCAGGATTTTAAACATTACCTAATGTCAGCGGCCTTTTTCCTTCCTGCGTTCATTTCCCTGTTATTACACAGGCAAGGATCCTTTGTATGGCTGTAGAGTTTCTAAAAAGGAAAAGCCACCTGTGCTCCTCTTTACCATAATAGTAATTCAGACTGACACAGAAAATACAATCATTAGATGTTTTGCATTATCTATTTATGATTTGTTTGTTTAGGTTTCTGATAATTTTGAAAGTGTCTGCTGTGTTGAACAAATTTGATATAATAAGAATGTCAGAGTACACTTTAAATTCTATTTATTTTTCAGTCTATCACTTTGAAATACATTCTTGGAATAAAAATGTTCAAATCATCGTAGCTTTTTAAGCTTGAACAAATTCCAATGCAATCCCAGTTACTGTTAGAAGTCCAAAAATAACATTTTTGCTTTGTGGTTTACTCACACCTTAAAATATTAGATTGAACCACATGAAATCGACATTTTGTAGATCAAAAACAGTCAAATATTGACAGTTTCATATGATTCACTCTATTAGAATCAACACATTTCTTGCAATGTCGACAACAGATAAAAATATCATTCATATTGCCTATTATATATAATTTCCTCCCTGATGAAAGCTCCTCATAGTTTACAGAAACATAGAGACTTATAGTTTATAGAGCCTCAAAGCATGTCCCCAAGGCAGTTTGTTAAGATAAATGTAAATTCTCATACAAACTTAAAAATGATGTCGTTCAGCATGTAGCATCCAACTCATTATTCTATTATTTCTGGGCTGGCAGTATTGAAAGAATAGAAACAATTAAGGTTAGCTCTTTGGGATTTTTTTTTTTTGCGTATCTTAGTGACCTGTACACATTCTGGAACTGTTCAAATACCTTTATGGTGGATCCCATGATTGTCGTCGTCAAAATATATCACTTCTTTGCCTGTCAAATGAAAACCCCACTGAAGGTGGTTAAAAGTTCACTAAGTAGTGTTAATCTATTGGGCAACCTATATCTTTTCCTTTCATTTTTTCCTGAATTACAGCTTCCGATAACCCCTGACAGGTGAAAAACCACACATTGAATCCTCTTACTCTCTTTTTTTAACAAGTGCATATTTTCAATTTAGCATGTATCATACTTAAATGCCAAATCCTGAACGTACCTTATGATGCAATAGGGCATAGATTATCCTAACTGCTCTGGTAAGTGCTATAAAAAAAAGGTCTCTGAATAATTCTCATAATTTGGCTCACTGACAATACTGGAATATTTTTTGCTTGACATAGAAAATGTATTTTCCCCTCAAATGATTAGTGTTTCCCTTGGATATTTCTCATTAATACCCTTAAATATTGTAGTCCTGAGAAGTGCAGTTTTTCTAAAAGCAAAAAAATACATAAAATACATACATACATAAATACATAAAAATACATAAATACATAAAATACATAAAATACATAAAAAATACATAAAATACATAAAATACATAAAATACATAAAAAAAGAGAGTAAGAGGATTCAATGTGTGGTTTTTCACCTGTCAGGGGTTATCGGAAGCTGTAATTCAGGAAAAAATGAAAGGAAAAGATATAGGTTGCCCAATAGATTAACACTACTTAGTGAACTTTTAACCACCTTCAGTGGGGTTTTCATTTGACAGGCAAAGAAGTGATATATTTTGACGACGACAATCATGGGATCCACCATAAAGGTATTTGAACAGTTCCAGAATGTGTACAGGTCACTAAGATACGCAAAAAAAAAAAAATCTTAACAGAACATAAAATATTGGAGCTTCAGTACAACATAGCTGCTCTTACCATTTCAAACTATAGTGGCAAAATAAAGAAGTAACTGAGATTTGGACTTGTTTACTTATTTAATTCACAAAATCATTTTTTATGCCAGGTGCTCTGAAAGTTCATTACTTCGGTCAATAAAGAGTCTTTTTTCCTTTTTTGACAAAAAAAACCTCTACACTTTCTAATGTTACCTAAGTATCCCAGTAGTAAAATTGGCAGAAGATAAAAGAGACGGGAACAGAAAGTCAACTAGAGGAGAGTAATGTAATAGCAGGAATATTACAAAGGAGGCAACAAAAAGAGTATCAAAGGTTATGATAAGGATGCTGCTAAAGAAATCTGTATGCCCAATGCACACACACAAGTACTGACCAGTGCTCAAGCCTCATGTTAGTACTACCAGCAGGTAACATGGTGTAGTAGTTTTGAGCTTGGATGCTGGTGACACAGTATCTGGATCCAAATCCTGGTTGCAGTTGGGTAATCTGAGATGCATTATTTGTCCTCTGTGCCCCAGTTTACTTATCAATAAAATTAATGTAAAAATGGCATGTATGGGACTGGGTTAAAAGGACTAAAAGTGATATTCCAGGTGAAGCACTTAGTGCCTAGTTTTGATTAATTGCCAACAAATGTTAGCTATAAAAGTGATAGCTGTATCTCAGTAATTTGTTTTCTATCCTTCACAGCAGAACTTTCCCAAACATACAAATAAACACACTCATAATACTTGACAACCGCTTTGGAAAGAACTCAGAAAAATTAATTATGTGGATTCAGATGAAGCCAAACTTATAAACTAATTGGATAATCTAATTATTGGGCAGCTATTATAGTTTCAATATACTTACCTAAAGAGGTGCAATGTGCTGTAGTAGACAGATGGCAAAATTTAGAGCCAGGTAAGGCAGGGTTCTACTTTTAGTCATGTGACCTTGGACAACTCATTTAATTTTCCCAAGGCTCAGTTTCCCAACTTTCACAATAGGGATAACAATACCTACTTTGCAAAATTGTACATAAGCAGTAATAACCAGGAGAGTACTATGCATATCATAGGCACTCAGTTCATGGCAACTCTCATTTTTCTTAAGGGAAAGAGGCAGACTATTGGATACAGTGAGACTAGAATATCAGAAACTTTAACACACGACAAAATCAACTCAACAAACCTTCACGCTTGCTTTGATATCCAAATTAGAAAGCTTTTGGTATAGAGTAATATTTTTAGTTTACTCAAAGTTTCTTTTGGTCACCCTGTATTTTCTTTTATTGTCTTAGACATTTAAACTTTCATAACTCCAAGAGCTTTGAAATCGAGGTCAAATAAGATTTTAAAAATCCATCCCCCAAACACAAGCTGTCCTATGATCCTCGTTATGGAACCCTTATTATGCATCCTACACAGGAGTCTTATGGCAAAACCTAAATCATTAGATACATTATTACTCGGAGGATCTTACATAGCGTTAGATTAAAAAAAAAAAGCAACAACTGAGTTTCAGAGGGTGAAGTAAGTTGCCTATAAAGCTAGTTAAGTTTATTGCTGATATTTACCAGGTTCTTTTGCTGTTCCAAGTAGTAAACGAAGTACTTTACATACATTATCTCATTTAATTCTCAAACTATCCCTGGAGGCAAATATTATCATTGTCATTACTTTATAGATGAGAAAACTGATTCTTAGATATGCACTATCCAAAAAGTAACCATTAGCCACATGTATTAGTCTGTTCTTACACTGCTATAAAGAAATTTTGGAGATTGGGTAATTTGTAAAGGAAAGAGGTTTAATTGACTCACAGTTCCACAAGGCTGGAGAGACCTCAGGAAACTTACAATCATGGTGGGAGGGGAAGCAAACATGTCCTTCTTCACATGATGGCAGGAAGGAGAAGTGCCAAGTGAAGGGAGGAAAAGCCCCTTATAAAACCATCAAATCTCGTGAGAACTCGCTCACTACCATGAGAACAGCACGGGGGAACCATCTCTATAATCTAATCACCTCCCTCAAGGTCCGTCTCACAACATATGGGGATTATGGGAACTACAATTCAAGATGAGATTTGGGTAGTAGCACAGCCAAACCATATCACCACATGTGGGTATTAACATTTCAACTTAATTTAATTTAAATACAATTTAATATTCAGTCTCTGAGTTACACAGGCCAATTCTAAGTGCTCAACAGCAGCTACTGTATTTTTCAGCTCAAATTATAAAACATAGAACATCATTACAGAAAGTTCTATCAGACAGCCTGAGAGTTTAAGTAATTATGTAAGTTTACACAGCAACACATGGTAGAACCAGGACTCAAATCTAGGAGTCATGACTCCTAAACTTGTCCTGCCATGACTAGGTCAAGCAAAAAGATAAAAGAAAGTGTGTGATTAAATCTAGGTGACTATATATAAAGCAGTTTCAGGTGTTAATTGATTGAAGAATCCATCACTGGGAGGTGAAGTTTTATAGATTAGCATGTTAAGATGTCTGTTGGTGACTAGAAGGTAGAAGATACAGAGGCACAAACGTTTGTAGCATAATAAGAGTGAACCAGTAGACTAAAAGAGATTAAGGAATGAAGAATTGATGGGACAAGATTGAGGTGGCCCTGGGGGTGATTGACTTCCCAAGCACTTCTGGTCATCAAATACAAGCCTCAGAGAGTAGGCAGAGATGATTCACTCAACTCATCAAATGTCTCTTCTAAACCAAAAATCCAGGATTCAGCTCTGTGGTAACACCATTGTTCAAAAAAGTTTGTTACTTCAGACAACTGGTTCTTAATTGGGAGCCATTTTGACCCCAAGGGTACATTTGGCAGTGTCTGAAGATATTCTTTGTTGTCAAGACTGGGGTTACATGCCTCAAAGGAGAAAACAGAGAATTACCATATCTTCCAGCAATTTCACTTCTAGGTAAATACCCAAGAGAATTGATGGTAGGAATTCAAGCAGATATTTGTATACCCATGTTCATAGCCATATTTTTCACAATAACCAAAAGGTGGAAGAACTCAAGTGTCCATTGTCAGATGAATGGATAAACAAAACGTGGGATATACATACAATGGAATATTATTCAACTATAAAAAGGAAGTTCTGACACATGCTACAAGATGAATAAACCTTGAAAACATTATGCTTAGTGAAATAAATCAGTCACTAAAGGACGAATATTGTATGATTTCACTTACATGAGGTACCTAGAGTATCAAATTCATACTGACAGAAAGTAGGATGGTAGTTACCAGGGGCTGCAAGTAGGAGGAAATGAGAAGTTATTGTTTAAACATGTATAGAGTAGTTTCAGTTTGGAAAAATAAAAATGTTCTAGAGATGGCTGGTGGTGATGATTGCACAACAATTTGAATGCATTTAATGCCACTGAACTGAGTGAACTACATACTAAAAATTATTAAATGGAAAATTTTATATTTTATATCTATGACCCCAATTTAATAAAAAGACTGGGGGGTGCTACTAGCATCTAGTGAGTAGAGGTCAAATATCCTACAATGCACAAGCCAGTTCCTAAAACAAAGTATTTTCAATAGTGCTGAAGTTGAGAAATCTTGCTTTTACAAAATACTGAAAGAACAACAGTAAGAGACTGTCCAACAATATTGGTCTTTTCACTCTTAACGCTGTTAAGATATATATATATATATATATATATCAGATATAAGGATATAAAACATGATATATAAATCATATGAGAGATAATTATAAGATATATATAATTAAAAGATATATATATCTTATAATTTCACCAACAAAGTCTGAAACTATATAAGACTTCCCATATTGGCATGAATACGTCACATTTTGTTCTATTCCCAAGTCTATCCTATGCATGTGCAATAATAAACTTTCTTAGCAAGGGTGTATTGTTTCAGTACATATTGATCTGAATGTATGTAATCTGATTGAAATACTTAGGAAAATCATAAGTCTTCTAAAGCTGTTTTTTCTACAAATAAAAGGGCATCATGGTTTTTAAAACTCTTTATTTCTCCTGTTTAATATCATAGAGAAATCTCAATGATGAAGAATCATTTTGCCACTGCTGCTTATACTATCATTTAAAAGGGAGCAATGTCTCCTGTTAAATAACTAAGGCAAATTCAAACTTGAATGAACAATGACAATAAAGACAAATTATTCTTTACATTTTCTATCTATGAGGCCACTGGATCAATGGCCTTTCAATTCAATCAAATACTGTAAACCTCCAATGCGGTCCAGCAATCAGTGAGTCTTATTAGCATTTACAAGAAGCTGAGCAGCTTATTTGATTGAAAATGATTGAGGCAGTTCTGTATGTGTGTGCTGGGCCACAGCATTTGATAACAGGTTAAATCTAATGAAAAAGGACTAGAGTTTGAGAAACAATGACCCAGAGAAATTTTTCAGTATGTTATTAATTTATTATTTATTTATTCCTCAATTTTGTTCCGGAAGAGGGTTAAGGCAGTTGTAAGTATTTTTATAATCTGTAGACTCTTGTCTTATGTTTGTGAATATTTTATAGACTGGGTGCTAAATACTAAATTATTAAAGATCATTTTTTTAAAAAAAGAAAAAGAAATAGAGCAGCCTAATATCTTCTAATTCCAGTGAATTACTTTATCTTGAAGACTATTAGCAGACAAGATGGCACATTTTACTTGCAATTCATTTGTATTCAAGGATACTACTACTATAGAAAATTGCTTATTTAAGTAGAATAAAATGTGTTCTGAGTGGACCCTGACTGGTATTTTTACTTTCTGACTTACATCTGCCCTTCTGAAAAACACTCCAATTTCTTTTCTGAGAATTTCCTTCCCTCCATGTTATTGTCTTAGTGGGGGTGATAAATCCAGGTGCTAGAAAATCATGCCTTCCTACTGGGGAGTCACTGGAGCTGCTGGGGGCTCTTTCTACCAAATCTTTCCTGCATCACTCAGATACAAGCAGGAGTTAGATTTACAGTCTCAGCTTGGTGTGTGGATATGCTGTCCAGGACTTCGATTCTTAAGCAAGTGATACAAAGATTGAAGAGACATTTGGAGTTGAGTCAACCTGGTGGCAGTAGCACAACAACACTACAAATGCTATGAGATATTTCTCTAGTTCTTGATTCCGAGCTTTCTCACTCTTTCTTCTTTTATTCCTGCTTCCTACCCAAGCGTTCCAATTACTATGGCTGTGTAACAAACCACCCCCAACTTACTGGTTTAAAACAATAACAATAATAAAATCTGTCTTGCTCAAGACTGCACTCTGGGGGCAGAGGCAGCTTGTTTCTCTTCTATTCATTTTCGCATAGGGTGGCTCAGAGGCAGGGGCTTGAAGGCTTGCTTAAATGTCTGGCACCTGGACTGGGAAGACTCGAACGGCTGAAGACCAGAACAGGTGGGGCCCCGTGAGCATCTCTCATAATTTTAAATGGCTTATCCAGCATGGTCGCTGGAGGGTGGCTGGACTTCTTAAATGGCAGATCAGGGATCCAAAGATCCGTGCCCCAAGAGAGATCAACACAGAAACTCTTATCATTTTTTAAAATGACCCAGCCTCTGATGTTATATCGTGTCATTTCTGCACCACTCTTTTAATTGAAGTACTGTAGAAGTCCATTCAGGTTCAAGGGCAAAGAACATAAACCCACCCACCTCTCAATGGTGTACAGACAATATCACACTGTAAGAAGAACATGTGGGACAGGATATATACTAGTACGATCATCTTTGGAAAATGTTACCCACCACATCAAGTCTTCTGATTGATGTAATCTTGTTAATTTTCAGTAAACTTTCTGTTGCTGATCTTAGCCAGGGTCAGATTCTATTACTTATAACTAAAGAATCCCAATCTAATAGGATAAGGATCTGTTTTATTAAACCCTTGACAATTAATTGCCACTTTAATGTTGGATATTTCATTAACATCACCATCGAGAGGTTGGTACTTATTCATTAATTAATTAATTAATAGACATACCTGCGTGACTAGGAAGAAGACTTTGCTTCACTGGTGAACGACTGCAACTGCTTTGTCAAGTTTCACTCCATTGCTGCAAAATAGGCACGATTATAAGCAAAGAGCTGAGGCAGAGAAAGGTTATTTGGTTTATCACAGATGGCAATGGGGAGTGCATTGCTTCCAGAAACAGACCCAGAAGTTTTCATTCCCTGGGCCAGGCTGGAACTATTAAATCACATAGAAATACCAGGAAAAGATAAGCTACATGAACCAGTGATTGCTAAACTAAACACTCTAGTGACTTCAAAGAGCCCTTAGGGCCTGCTGTTTATTTGGAAAACCAGAAAAAAAAAGTGGTGAGAGAATGGTAGAATAGAAGCCCAGCTTACGATTTTATCTTAACCAGGCTAGTTTGAAGAATTTACATATTAGGGGTGCATGGGTTTATGTGTGCGTACATATATGTTTGTGTGTGTTTATAGTCCTTTAATCTTTCTAAAAAAGCTTCAGGACATGTGTGTATGTATTTTAAATTAATGTATATTTCAAAAAATGTTATCAGTCAGTCATCAAAAGATCCTCCTAAAGATCCTCAAAAGATCCTTTTCTCCTAAAAAGAAAAGAATTTTGACATAAAAGCACATGAATATCAACAATACAGTTTAGAAAAAAAACCAGATGAGATAATTAATATGTAAAATGTGATATTGCTTTATTAAAGATGAAAATAAATAAATAAATAAATAAAATAATGGAGTGAGGGACTAAGTTTATTGTTTCTGGGAACATTCCATTCCTCCTTCTGGGACTTATAAGTCAATTTTCCTCAGATATCAGAATGTTCTAGAAGATTTTTAAAAACCTAATTGTTTGATTGACCACCTGTACTTCCAAACTCTTTTTATTGATAACACTGTTGGAGGTAAAAGAGAGAAAGAA
Organism: Gorilla gorilla gorilla; assembly: GCF_029281585.2. Lineage (NCBI taxonomy): Eukaryota > Metazoa > Chordata > Mammalia > Primates > Hominidae > Gorilla > Gorilla gorilla. The sequence continues at coordinate 36,952,450 of NC_073233.2, read as the reverse complement.
AATATATGCCTATGATTCTAGCCACTGGTGTTTTTCAGGATTTAATTTTTACCTTTAAGTGTTCAAATATTATATTTCATCTACTTTCAATCTCTCTTTTTCTAACTCCATTTCCACCTCTTTTACTTTTGGTTCTTTTCCAGAGACCACTCTTTTCAGTGACAGACATCTCCATGGGCTGTTCTTTGTGACCACCGGCTGTGTTGTGAGAACTGTTTTGGTCTTGCTTTTCTTCATGCCTGTCAAAGGCCACAGAGTGTTGAAGCCTGCAAACGCAGCCTGAATCAGCACGGACCCCGGAGACTTTCAACAGCATCTCAATAAAACTTTCAATTATCTCCATTTTATACACAGTATTTCAGTTGTGGGTGACACACTTCGTCTGAACAAAATTATATTAAATAACACCTTGAATGAAAAGGTCCATTCAAACAGAGAAATAATAGAGAGAATTATACCCAATATCTTGTTTTTTATTATACATTATGAATAAAATCACTACTAAAAGCCAAGAAAAATCATCAATGTTCTTTTTAGAATCACAAATGTCCCAACAACCTTTGATTTGAAAACCCCTTGTGGCCTAAGCACCTTAAGCTATCTTGCAGAAAATTCTATGTGTGTTAAAACACTTGCAGGGACTACTTTTCCAAAGAAGTGATTATTAAAGGACATTAGTGAAACATCTTTATATTGACTAATTTTAGAGCTATCCGTTCACTCTTTATTCTTTGCATGTGTTTATCTTGTTTTATTAGCAACTTGTTGCTAGATTCTGATGTGTTAATTCTTAGCTACAGTAAGGTTGTTTTAAATGTTATGTTTACTATGATATTACTTAAAAAAAATGTTACATTTTCGCCTCTGTGTAAGCACAGAGCTGGTGAACTAAACAACATACATAACTCTCAATCTATCATCTGCATTCCCTTTGCATTAGGTGTAACACTGGCACAAAAATCAGAGCCCCAGCTCCAATTTTTCCAGCTGTCTCTGTTGCCCTGTGATCTTTTGGTACAAATTTTCTAGGCTGTTTGAAAAGGCAGGCTTCTACCCCCTTCTTTGATTGTACTTAGGCATTTTGCCAGCCTGCGACATGGATTAATATGAACAGAATCACAGACTTTTCTGAACACTAGTCATTTACGTGTGTTTAGTAGCATATACCCAGCAAGAGAAAGGCAGGCCGCCGTTGCCTTTGTATAGAGTCTGGGTAGGTTTTGATTTCACTCAGAGTCAAGAACAAAGCAACCTCTGACTTTTCCTCAAACTCAGCCCGTATGGAATGACTTTTAATGACTTCACGAACTGCTAGCCTTCAGATGACTGCAGCGTTTTTTACTTCTTAAGTTTTTCCTTCTATGACGTTTTATGATTATACCTTATGGTGCAGTTCTATTTTTGTTCTCATGTGTTTCTGAGTGCTTAAAGTCTAGAGGAAAAATTTTTTAACTCATTTGGCTCCCATGAAATGTGCTTTTCAGTTTGGGGATAACGTGGAGAGAAGCTTTAAGTACTGTGCCAATACCAAACATGGCATTCCCTATTGAATGAGCCAATTCCATCCCCTGAGTCTGAATAATTTAGAGAAGACGTGATGTCACTGTCTCCTTAGAGACAAATGGAAAGGAGTCTGGGTGTAGAATTTTTGAGTGGTCTTTATAATAATAGTAATTAAAAAGCATTACCTCATATATTTAAACTTTGTGTGCACACCATGTGCTTTTCTCATTTTTTACCCAATATTACTCTTAAAGGACTAGTATTCCTGTTTCATTATTTTTGAAGCACTGTTTGATGACACTGGTTTAACAGTTTCTCACAGTTCACTGCTTCAGTTTTCATCAAATTATATTTCTAGTTACACTAGACACTTTCATCATCAATTTCCATATGCCTCAAAGACATGCAAGGACCAGTTTACCAACAAGTGAATTCAGATACCAGATAATAGCTGCTGTAGATTACATTTTTCTCTTACTATAGCCTTTTCTAAAATGAAAGTTTATAACCCACCAGGCCAACCCCCTAACAACCAAACACACCATATTTGTTTAACTGGATTAGCCTGGGTCTATGGTGAAGTTTCAGGATTATGGCAAACTATTTAGTTTCGATGTGCAAATGTTTTGATAAGATGAACAATGGCTGTATATACTTCCATACAGTTCATATCCCAGTTAATGGAAAAGCAGCAGCCATACAATTTGCCAAAGAACTGCCAAGTTCAAAAGAATTCTAAAATCCCTTCTCTCTTAAATTCTACAACTTTTCTGTGTTCTGTCTGTCAAGTCTTGAAGCTCCCATTGTCAAATGCCACAGATTAGGGCCCATAGTAAACTCCAGATAATTCTGAAGCATGCAAATAAGTTTTATATCAATAATTGTTGATAAAGTTTAAATATCAGTCACCATTTTTCAACAAACTTTCAACTTGTTTTGCTTATGAC